>NC_037682.1:13284311-13389386 GCF_003255815.1 Theropithecus gelada | reverse complement strand
AAAAAAAAAAAAAAAAAAAAAAAAAAAAAAGGGTGGCCAGAGAGTGCAAGCTGTGGGAGTCCAAGACCTGGGTTTGAATCCCAGCTCCTCGGCTTCCTGGCTACGTGACCTTAGGCCAGTTACTTTAAGCCTGCTGGTGTCATCTTCCCACCCAGACTGCTTGTGAATATTGACAGACAGTTGAGTGGTTTCCCCTGGTACCTGACATCTAGTTAATGCCTCAAAGAAGCTAGTCCTTCCCTCCTCTGAGCACCAAGTCCCCCTCCAATCTTTGGTAAACTCAGCCTTCTGCCAATCTAGCTGGTAACAGCCCTCTCACCTGGTAAAACTTTGCCTTCTCCTGTGGGTCCAGAGAGGGCGCTAGGCCGCTCAGGCCCTGGGCCACTGCCTCCTTACCTGGGCACAGAGGGAGCACAGGATTCCAGCCCCGGAGGCAGTCAGCTCCTGACAGCAGCTAGACAAGAGGCAGCAGGCAGACAGAGGTGGGAGACGGAGGCTGAGAGAGGAAATAGCTGTCAGCCCCAGTGCATGTGTGTTTAGGGGTGGGGTGTGGGGAGGCGGGGACAGCTAGAGAGTAAGTTGTCACGGGAGTTCAAGTAGCATCAGTCTCCATCAGTGCCGGCAGCCCCTGCTCCACCCACCCCTGCTTCATGAAAGAGACTGCAGAAGCCCAGAGGGCAATGCAAGTACACGTGAAAAAATCAATGTGTGCAAGAGAGTGTGAGCCCCAGTGTGCCTAGGGCTGTGCTTTTGAGAGTGACCAGCGTGTAGGATAAGTGCGTGAGAAGGAGAATGTCTCATCCATCTGTCCACTGTGCCTGGGCTGCCATCTCATGACACCAGAATCCTCAGAGAAGAAACCCCTCCAGTTCTGCTGCGTTTCCCGGGCAGTGTGGGGGCCTGTCCATTAGGGACCCGAGGGCCCTAAGGCCAGGAAAGCACAGTGGGGTAGTGGAGGCAGTGGGAAGAAAGTTTACATTTCTTTGTTCCCTAACTCCTTACTCTCATTTGCTGACCAAGCTTCCTGGGGTCAGGACCATCCCTTCAACCTCAGCATCTCAGCACCTAATGGATACTCATTAAAACATGTTAAGAACTCAATATCCCTGTATCAAGGCAAGGGCACCTCCCATGGGATGGACCGCACAAGCATCTTCCATTGAGGCCTAGGCTTAACGCAGAACCTGATGCGTAATACACTCTCGCTGAGAGGCTACCATCATGAGTGGAAAATGAGTCAAACTCTATGCCCTTGTGATAGGGATAATACATCTCATTGGAGCCCAGTATGGCAGATCAGTAAGAGCCTTGGTGATCCAAATCATTAGCAATATGAAAACATTTCCTCTCCCCCAGGTCCAGGAGGGCTTGATTTCCAAAGACAAATGCCTGCGGCCCTTCAGAGAAAATAGGTGGGTGATTCCATTCTGCTTGGGGAAAGGGCCCTCTTTTCCACCCACCCCTGATGCCCAACCCACTGAAACACAGACAAGGCCATGTGTGCCGTGTCTGTGCACGAAGAGTGTCAGGCTGTGGTTAAGCCCAGGGACTCTGGGGCCACTGCCAGTGTCTGGATCTGGCACACTCACTCCCCAGCTATGTCATCTTGGGCAAGTAACTTCACCAGTAAAATATGAACTTTAAATGGTGTTCCTTCTGCACAGTCCCACCCTCAAAGGACGGGAGTTGGAGCCCAGATTTCTCTTTGGACTAAGAAAAAGAATCACCCCTTCCCCACCACCCGACCCCACAGACACATCTCAGCACCAGGGCATCAGGCTTGAGATAAGGCACAGCCCTTCCTCTGGATCTCAGTCCACCCTTGCCCCCTCCACTGGTACCCTTGTGCAGTGAACATTCTGCACAACCTCTCCTGGCAGCCCTGCTGAGGTTCTTCTTTTCTGGCTAAAAAAACCCTTACTCCTCTGCCCCTTCTCAGTCCTTGTTTCCAGTCCTGTAATCACTGTAGTGGCTCACGTCCAGACCTCTCTAAAGAAAACTTATTACTAAGTAAACAAAAAAAGCTACTAAGCTTAACAGAGTTACCAAAACAAACCAAAAAAGGTATTCCAGATAAACAGGGCCCAGAGGAATTTTCTGAAGAAGAGCCGTGTCCTGCCTTATCCCATGCGCTGTGTCCCCCAGGACTGGGAGAAAGATGCAAGCTACGCTCAGGCTCAGGCCTTAGTCCCTAAAGCACAGCCTCCTCCAAGGCCTGGAACTTAACGTCAGAGCCAGTAAGAGTGGAAGTTGGGTCCCTCGCTGCCTCAGCACCACCTTCTGCCGTGGAGGAGACGAATCTGAGCCTGTCGCTTCCCGCCACACGGACCTCTGCTGCGTCTCTGCTGCCCATGGGAGCTGTCCAGATTCCCAACCTAGCAGGATCCAGTGCACCAACCACCAGTCCCTGCACCCCCTTCCTCATGTCCACAGCTACCCCATCCTTTCTTTCCCCACCTCCATGCCTTGGCACGTGCTGTTGGGAGTGCTGCTTCCCCTCCATGATTCATCCTGCAGGGCCTCTTTCTGAGACCATCAATGTCACTAGATACTCAGAGGATACTTACAGCATCAGTGTTTAACAAATACAGTCAAGAGAGCAAAGGAACGGAGAAGGGGCCAATGGAGCCCTCAGGCATAGGCCCAGCCCAGATGGGCTCTCTTCTCCCTCTAGCCCTGCCTTAGGAGGAGGGTTTTTAATGTTCCCTTCTGGCCACTTTAAAGAAGTCAGTCAAACAGGAAGTGAGATGCAGGGCAGGAAGCAGGGTGAGGCCTGCCCTGGGATCCTCCGGCCGGCCGCTTGCTCGGAGGCCCTCAAGCCACCGACACCCAGTAGAGGAGCAGCATGGCAGGGCCCCACATGATACCTTGAGGAGGCCCAGGTTGAGTTCCCTGGTGCCACCATCACCTACAGGACTCCTCGCATGGCCAACAAGCTCCTCGGTGATCCGGTCCCATCCAAGCCTCCCCCCGTATTGCTGCCACTCCCTAGTGGCATCCTGTCATCAGCCAGCACCCATCACTGTCCCCTCCTGTCCTGTGCACACCAGGCTGTTTCTGTGCCCTGGCTTATGCTGTTTGTGCTCTGCTCTGGAATGGCTTTTCTTCCCTTGGACTCTCAGTGAACTCCTATTCATCCTTCAAAACCCTGGTTAGAGGTTGCCTCCTCTGGGAAGACTTTGCTGATTCTCTCAGACAGACCCACATGCTGTCCCTCCCTCCCACATCTCCACTTCACTTGACCCATAGCCTCCTTGTCCTCCCTGGTAACTCTTGTTCACACAACTGTTCACCACCCTTATGAGCCACCTGAAGACAGAGACTTACTCCGATTTTATCTCCTCACCTCCAAAGGCAAGCAGAGGGCCTGACACATGAGAGGGGTCCCAAAAAATATTTGCTAAACAGAATGAATCTCTAAAATTGGCTTCCATGTGCAGACCCCAAAGGACCCCAGTCCCTCATGGTGACCCATTCTGGGACCTTTACTTTTTTTTTTTTTTTTTTTTTTTGAGACTGAGTCTCGCTCTGTTGCACAGGCTGGAGTGCAGTGGTGCTATCATGGCTCACTGCGACCTCCACCTCCCAGGTTGAAGCGACTCTCTTGCCTCAGCCTCCCAAGTAGCTGAGACTACAGGTATGCACCACCACACCCGGCTAATTTTTGTATTTTTAGTAGAGAAGGGGTTTCACCATGTTAGCCTGGCTTGTCTCGAACTCCTGACCTCAGGTGATCCGCCTGTCTCAGCCTCCCAAAGTGCTAGAATTATAGGCCTGAGCCACTGCGCCTGGACCCATGCTGGAACCTTTCTTACCCACGGTCTGGTGCAATTCTCCATGGCTCTGTCTTCACCTGCAGTGGGTACAACCGCGGGGACTGATAGCTTTATAGTAGGAAGGAAGACAAGAAGGCAGAGCAGGCAGAGGCAGCCCTGGCCTGGGCTCAGGCCCACACATGTGCCAGGCAACCTTCGCAGAAACAACAGTGGTGTATTTGTTTCCTAGGGCTGTCAGAACAAACTACCACAAACATGGCGGTTTTAAACAACAGAGACTTATTCTCTTACAGTCTGGAAGCCAGAGTCCGTAATCACATGTCAGCACTTCCTCCAAAAGCTCTAGAAAAGGAGCCTTTCTTGGCCCTTCCAGCTTCTGGTGTCCCCAGGCGTCCCTTGGCTTGCGGCTGCATCACTGCAGTCTCTACCTCCTCTTCACCCGGCCTTCCCCCTCCATCTTTTCGTGTGTCTCTCACAGAGTACTGGTCACTGGACTTAGGGCTCATCTGGATCATCCAGGGTGCTCTCATCTTGAGATTCTTAAATCAATCACATCTGCAAAGTCCTCTTATCCAAATAAGGCCTCATTCACAGGTTCCAGGGGTTAGGTTGTGGACATGTCTTTTGGGGGCCACCATTCAACACACTGAAAGCAACAATAGCTGCTGGGTACGGTGGCTCATGCCTGCAATCCCAGCACTTTGGGAGGACGAGGCAGACAGATCACTTGAGGTCAGGAGTTCAAAACCAGCATGGCCAACAGGCAAAACCCCGTCTCTGCTAAAAATACAAAAATTAGCCATGTTTAATGGTGCATGCCTGTAATACCAGCTACTCGGGAGGCCGAGGCAGGAGAATCGCTTGAACCAGGGAGGTGGAGGTTGTGGTGAGCCGAGATCCCACCACTGCACTCCAGTCTGGGTGACGGAGCAAGACGCCATCTCAAAAAAAAAAAAAAAAAGAAAACAGTAATAGCTTACACTTATGGGGCACTTACTATGTGCCAGCGTAAGACTGAGCCTTTCTCATGGATGAGCTCATCAAATATTCATGCCAACCCTCTGAGTTAGGTACCACTGTCATTGTCACTCACCAAGGGGAAAACTGAGGCTCAGAGAGCTTAAGCAGCTCTACCAAGGCGCTAAGCTGGGCAGCAGAGGAGCTGGAGTTCAGAGCCATGTGGTCCAGCAGCAGAGCCCAGCTCTTCCCAGCTGACAAGATTCTCTGAGGTCCTTTGTTCCTCAGGGGAAGCAGGGCTGCCTGTCTTCGGTTAAATGCACTACCACTGGCCTTCTGGGAGCATCTCTGCAGTGAGCATAATCCATACACACACACAGCTGGCGCTGCCCTTGGGTTACTCTGCAGGCCCCAGAGTGAGGCAGCCTGCTCCCTGCTGATTTCCTGGCATGTGTGGATCCCCTGAAAGGAGATCTTGTCTCTCCAGCCAAGAGAGGCTCCATCCTCCTCCAGTGCCCTCCCTGGGCTCTATTCGCAGAGGAGACAGGGCAAGCAACTGATGCTTACATCTCACGGCGCCCCACTTAGGTAGACTGTATTCTTAGTTCCATTTTACAGATTAAGAAACTGGGCCTGGCGCAGTGGCTCACGCCTGTAATCCCAGCACTTTGGGAGGCCGAGGCGGGCGGATCACGAGGTCAGGAGATCGAGACCATCCTGGCTAACATGGTGAAACCCTATACTTACTAAAAAATACAAAAAATTAGCCAGGCGAGGTAGCAGGCACCTGTAGTCCCAGCTTCTCGGGAGGCTGAGGCAGGAGAATGGCGTAAACCTGGGAGGCGGAGCTTGCAGTGAGCTGAGATCCGGCCATTGCACCCCAGCCTGGGCAACAGAGTGAGACTCTGCCTCAAAAAAAAAAAAGAAAAGAAACTGAAGTTCC
Source organism: Theropithecus gelada (assembly GCF_003255815.1). Lineage (NCBI taxonomy): Eukaryota > Metazoa > Chordata > Mammalia > Primates > Cercopithecidae > Theropithecus > Theropithecus gelada. Next base: position 13,383,710 of record NC_037682.1, on the reverse strand, counting down.
ATTTAAAAAAAAAATTCACAGGTCAAAAAGAGAAAGAAATGAACAAACAGGTTTACGAAGAGGCCAAGTGGCCAGGTGTGGTGGCTCATGCCTGTAATCCCAGCACTTTGGGAGGCAGAGGCGGGCAGATTGCTTAAGTCCAGGAGTTTGAGACCAGCCTGGCCAATATAGCAAGACCCCATCTCTAAAAAAACAAAGAAAACAAAAAAACAGAAGCCAAGTGGATAAAGCCAAGATTCCAAGTCAAGTCCCCTCCATCTGACCCTCTCTCCTCATCAATAAAAATACTCATGGTTGTAATGGCTATCGTGTTCAAACAATGACCATGTGCCCACCCTGTTCTGCCTGCTTCACATGGATTCTGTCATTTAATCCTCAAAGCAACCCTACAATTTAGGTCCTGTTATAACCCCATTTTATAGATGAAGAAAGCAAGTCACAGAGCAGGGAAGGGACTTTTCCAGGGTCTCCAGTGGGTGAGCAGAGGAGCTTGGATCCTCCCAGGCCGATGAGCCTTGGTGGCCATGAGTCTTTGCAAGAACGTACAGTCATAACCGAGGACTCAGAGTGCGCTCTCTCTCTCTCTCGCTCTCTCTCTGTCTCTCTCGGATAGTCTGGCACCCTTTCCCCAAAGGTGTTCTGCCCTTGGCCCTGAGGAAGCCCGACTTCTCTTTCCCTGCCCATTTCCAGCACCTTGGGAGACGCACTCTCCCCATGGGTCCATGACCAGTAGGGAAACGCCTCTCTATGTCTTATCTAATTGCATTCCCACCGTAATAATTCTCATCCTTACTCTCCAGATAGAGGAAAAAAGCCGGTAAGTGACGTCCCAGGGCCCTTGTGCTCATAAACACTGAGCACCAGGCAAAATCTAGGCCTCTCAAAGACTCCAGCTGATGCTCTCTCTGGCCCCTAAAAGCCCCCGTTAGAAAAAGTTCTCTCTTATGATAGAAAGCAAATAAATGCAGAAGGAAGGGTGGAGTTAGAGAACCACCACCCACTTGGCAACCACCACACTAGCCGGTGAACATTTGAAGAGGAACAGGATTAATTACATAGTCTCAAAGTATCTCCCTGTAAGATACTCATGAATTACAAAGAGAAGCATCATTACTTTATGGTAGACAAACCTGGCAGACACCACCTTATCCAAGTTATCAAAGTGACATCAGCAGTAACAGGACAAGCCAGTGGGGTGTGCCTCTGGATAGGATGCACTGAGAAGGAAATGACATCACTTCTGGGGTTCTCCTGCTTGTTCGAGCTGAATTGTATCCCCCCAAAATTTATATGCTAAATCCCTAATCCCCCACCCCCATTCCCCAGAATGTGACTATATTTGGAGATAAAGATTTTAAAGATGTGATTTAAGATTGAGGCCCTTAAGGTGGCCCTAATCCAATCTGACTGGTGTCCTTAGAAGAAGAGGAAGTTGGTTTTTGTTTTTTGGGATGGAGTTTCACTCTGTCTTCCAGGCTGGAGGGCAGTGGTACCATCTAGCACTGCAACCTTCACCTCCCAGATTCAAGCGATTCTCCCACCTCAGCCTCCTGAGGAGCTGGGATTACAGGTGTGCGCCACCACACCAGGCTAATTATTTTGTATTTTCGTTGAGATGGGGTTTCACTATGTTGGCCAGACTCGTCTCAAACTCCTGACCTCAGGTAATCTGCCTGCCTCAGTCTCCCAAAGTGCTAGGATAACAGGTATGAGCCACCGGGCCAGGCAGAAGAAGAGGAAATTTGACCATTCAAAGAGACACCAAGGATGCAGCAGCACAGGGGAAAGACCATGTGAGGACTCAGTGAGAAGACAGTCGTCTGCAGGCCAAGGAGAGAGGCCTCAGGAGCAACCAGACCTGCCGCCACTTTGACCTAGAATATCCAGGCTCCAGAGCTGTGAGAAACTGACTGTTATTTAAGCCACTCAGTCTGTATTTTGTTAGAGCAGCCAAACTGACTAATACAAGGCCAAGATGCATCAACTAAATCTAATGTAATCAGGAGAAAACACCAGACAAACCCAAACCAAGGGCCATTCTGGAGTTATCGGGCTGTACTCAGAAATGTCAAGGGTATGAAAGACAAAAGAAGATAGAAGGGCGGTCCCAGGTGGGAGCAGGCCGAGAGGCACGCCAGCAAGACTCTGAGCCTGGATTGGATCCTGCAGACTTGCAAAACCATTGCACTCCTTTGCCATGAAAGTCACGGTTAGGACAGTCGGCAGATGTTGAATAACTGCTAGAGCAGGAGCACCGTCATCTCGGACAAATACTGCCACTTCAAGCTCCTGCTCCCTTTCTAGCCTCATACATTTCAAGGCAATCACTTCTCTTCTAACTACAACAGCCAGAAAGAGCAGACAGTAAAATACAGATAAGACAGCTCCGGCACAGAGAGGGGTGGAGGGAAAATCTCTTTGATAACTGCCAAACTTCATCCTCACACAGTGAGCCCCAGTCAAACAGTGAGCCTTAGTAAGCACCTTCCTTTCCCTTCAGGTGCACTAAGATAGGGAAGCAAGAAGCAGACTCGGGGGATATGCCTGCAGCTGCAGAAAGATGTATGGGAACAGACATACGACTCTCCCTCCCAGATACGCACAGCAAAGAGACACAGAAGCAGTCCCAGCCTCTGATAAACTCTCCCACCCTAAATCCTTAAAAACTCTTAGTCTGTAACAGAATGGGGCTCTGACCTACCTCGGCCAGCCGCCCCTCTCAGGTTTATTCAAAATAAACCTGTCCCTGTTGCCTGTGGAATCGCCCTTTCATGTTTCTTTCCTCTTTAATTCTTACAATAATGTCTGCAGATTAGATCGTTGTGTTTATACCAGTGTTGGTTTCCTGATTTTGATCATTTGACTATGGGGGTGATTTGGTTTTTTTAGGAAATGTATACTGAAGTAATTAGAGGTAAAGGGGAATCTGTCATTTCTGCAACCGACTCTTGAATGGTATGGAAGAAAGTGCATGTATATGCGTGTGTGTGTGTCTGCACACACGCACAGAGAGAAAGCGGGAGCTACGGCAAATGTAAAAAGTGAACAGTGAACATTTGAGGAATCTGGAGGAGGCTATATGGACGAAATTCTGCAAATCTGAAATAATTTCAAAATTAAAAGTTTAAAACTTCCACATTGTCCCTCAGGAAAAATCCATCCCTCTCCCCGCTCCTGCCTGGCTCCTCTCCCTCCCCTCCTAGTCCTTCCCTCGACAGCACCCCCAGCCTGCCTGGAGTCCCTGTCCCGGACCTTTATGTGACCTGCTTCCTCCCTCCTCCAGCCCTGCTCTCCCCAGATCCCCATCGCACCATCCCTGTCCTCCCCGCCTCCTCCCACCTCTGCTTAGGACCCCTTTCCTCCAAAAACGCTTCCATGTCGCCCACCCTTGATGCTGTGTTGAGTGTCTCTTCCCACTGTGCTCCCAGGGAGACCCCCAACCCGCCCCACCAAGCTTTCCCAGCTGAGCTCTAATCACATTAGAAGTGAATGATTGCCAAGCATTAAATCATTACTACATCTGGTGCCCATGACTTGTCTCTGTGTGTCTTCCTGTCCACCATGCAGGCAAGGAAAGCATTATCACCCCCGTTTACAAACAGGAAACCTGAGGCTCAGAATAGATAACGCGTCTGAGTCACAGCTAAGAAAGTGGTTGGGGCACCATTAGAACCGACTTTTTTTGTTTAAACTTTTATTTTAGGTTCAGGGTTACTTATGCAGGTTTGTTATACAGGTAAACGCATGTCAAGAGGGATTGTTGTACAGATTATTTCATTATGCAGATACTAAGCCTAGCACCCAATAGTTATTATTTCCGCCCTTCTCCCTCCTCTTACCCTCCACCCTTCAAAAGGCCCCAGTGTGCACCGTTCCCCTCTATGTGTCCATGTGTTCTCATCATTTAGCCTTCAGTTATATGTGAGTACATGTGTAAGTGGGAACATGTGGTATTTGTTTCTGTACCTGCATTTGTTTGCTAAGGATAATGGCCTCCAGCTCCATCCATGTTCTTGCAAGGGACATGATCTCATTCTTTTTTATGGCTGCATAGTATTCCATGGTGTATGTGTACCACATTTTCTTCTTCTTCTTTTTTCTGTTTTGAGACAGAGTCTTGCTCTGTTGCCCAGGCTGGAGTGCAATGGCGCAATCTTGGCTCACTGCAACCTCCGCCTCCTGAGTTCAAGTGATTCTCCTGCCTCAGCCTCTGAGTAACTGGTGAGTGCCACCACACCCGGCAAATTTTTGTATTTTTAGTAGATATGGGGTTTCACCGTGTTAGCCAGGATGATCTCGATCTCCTGACCTCGTGATCCGCCCGCCTCAGCCTCACAAAGTGCTGGGATTACAGGCGTGAGCCACCGTATCTGGCATGTACCCCATTTTCTTTATTGAGTCTACCATTGATGGGCATTTGATTCCATGTCTTGGCTATTGTGAATCGTGCTGCGCTGAACATATGCACACATGTTCAGTGTCTTTATGATAGAACAATTTATATTCCTTTGGATATATATCCAGTAATGCGATTGCTGCGTCAAATGGTAGTTCTGTTTTCAGCTCTTTGAGGAATCACCACACTGCCTCCCACAATGGTTGAACCAATTTACACTCCCACCAAGAGCGTATAAGCATTCCTTTCTCTCTGCAACCTCACCAGGACTGGCCTCTTAGCTATCAAGGCTCTCCCCTTCCAGCAGCTGCTAATTATAATAGCCACGTTTTCTAATGTTTGCTGAGCTCAGTTTCCTAATGTTTGCTGAGCTCAAACGCTGCTAGACCCTAGGCTAATCACTTGCAGGAATTAGTGCCGGGACGTGGGGCTGGTGACAGTCCCTCCCTCAGAGGATGGTCAGGTGGTATAAGGAGCGAACACAAGCAAGGCCTGGCACTGTAATCATGGCAGACCGCAGGCCATTCTTGTTGTTTCCAGCCACTTTTATGTCATAGAACTGTTCTAGATATACAGAACTGACAAGATAGTACAGAGAGTTCCCATACACCGCAGGCCCAGTTTACCTCATGAATGATCTTACATGAGTATGATCCATTTATTGCAATTAATGAACAAACCAATGTGGGCACATTATTATTAACTAAAATCCACTTTCTTTGCTTTTACTTCCTTTTTCTGCTCCATGATCCCATCCAGATGACACATTACATTTAGTTGTCCTTGTTATTTTTTTATTAGTCATAGTCATTGTCATACTGACCGGCTGGATCCTCAGGAGAGCCCTTGGAGGTGCTACTGGTCTGTTTACTCACCTGCAGCCCGCATTCCGCTGCCAGCTCTGAGGGCCGTGTCTTCCTGGTCTTGCTCTACCGGCCCGTAAAGCCCTGCCTGAGGAGCTGTGACTGCGCTAACCAGGCCTGCAGCTCCCAGTGGTCCTGAGGCCTCAAGGCAGGAAGGAGGCCCTGGAGAGCCTGTTGGGGCAGGGAGGGAATGTGGAAAGGCTGGGGTGGGAGGGAGACAGCGGAGGGCCTGAGGTCTGCAGGGCCACCTCCCAGCCCTGGATCCCTTCCCACAGCCCATCTGCAGCCTCAGTTTCCTGGGAAGCTCCCTCCTCCCTTCCAAAGCCACAGCTGTGGGACAGAAAGCCAGGGTCAGGGGCCACGTGCAGCTTTCTGCCTCCCCCAGCCTTTGGGGCAGGAGTTTCACCACAGTCCCTGGTGGCCAGGTGGGTGCTCCTCCAGGTGGGCCCCCTTTGCCCTTAGAGGCTCCCCTTGCCACCTCCTCCATAAAAGGCCTGGGCCCCGCTCTGGTGGTGAGGGAGTAAGGGGTGTGTCTGTGGCGTCTCATGGCAGGAGGCTCAGCCACTACCTGGGGTTACCGTGTGGCCCTACTGCTGCTGGTCGCCACCCTGGGGCTGGGTAGGCAGCTCCAGCCTGACCCTGGCCTCCCAGGCCTCCGGCACAGCTACGACTGTGGGATCAAGGGAATGCAGCTGCTGGTGTTCCCCAGGCCAGGCCAGACTCTCCGCTTCAAGGTGGTGGGTGAGTGCTGGCAGAGTCCTGGCCCCTGCCTCCCTGGCCACGGGCTGCTGCCAGAAGGGAGCTGGGGCCCTTCCCCTGGAGAAGGAGCAAGAACAGAGGACTCCCTCCAGCCTGGGGGTGTCCAGCCCCCCACCTCCTCACCACAGAAAAGGGCAAGGAGGAGAATCATCACCCAGGGCAGCTTCTCCCACGTTAGTGTGCGTGGGAAACACCTGGCCACCTTGTCGAGGTGCGGGTTCTGATTCAGTGCGCCTGGGGCAGGGCCAAGCCTCTGCATTTCTTCTCTCTCTCTTTTTTTTTTTTTTTTTTGAGATAGATTCTCACTACTTTCACTCTGTCCCCCAGGCTAGAGTGCAGTGGCACGATCTCAACTCACTGCAATCTCCACCACCCGGGTTTAAGCAATTCTCCTGCCTCAGCCTTTTAGTAGCTGGGACCACAGGTGTGTGCCACCATGCCCAGCTAATTTTTGTATTTTCAGTAGAGATGGGGTTTCACGATATTGGTCAGACTGGTCTCGAACTCCTGACCTCAGGTGATCTGCCTGCCTCGGCCTCTCAAACTGCTGGGGTTATAGACGTGAGCCACTGCACCCGGCCTAGGCTCTGCATCTCTAACCACACTTGGTCAATACTGAGGCTGAGGGTCCATAAACCACTTTCAGCAGCAGGACCTAGTGAGCGTGGCCTGGTGTGGGTTTGGAATTGGGGTTTAGATCTGCAGCTTCTAAACAGTGTGATCTTGGACAACTGACCTGACCCATAAGCCTCTGTTTCCTCATCTGCAAAGTGGGGAAGATGAACCTGGCCGTACTCATGGAACAAGCGCATGGGGACATGCCCACACCCAGAGAGTGCCCAGGCTGTTCTGGGCCAACAAGCAGGGTGGACACCTAGGGAGTGTCTCCGAGCGACTGCAGCAGCCACAGTTAACCTGGGAAATGGGTTCAGATCTTTCTACAAAGCCCAGGATTCAAATCCTCATTCTGCCCCTCATTGTGTGCACCTGAGAAAGCTCAGGCACCCTCCCTTCCTCAGCTGCCTCAGCCACAGGATGCAGATAACTAAGCTTAAAAGAAGTGATATGAAATAGCCTGGTGCCTGAGACCCTGTGTATCCCTTCTCCACCTCACCTTCGTGCCTGCCTGCTGCCATGTGCTATGAGCAGGGAACCCTAGCTAGAAAGATCCTAAGACGCCCCCATCCCCTTACAGCTGTGGAAGCTGAGAGCAGAGAGGGGAGGGGGCTTGCCTGAAACCACACAACAAACCAACAGTAAAGCTAAGGCGAGTACCCAGGTCGTCTGGCTGCTGAGTAGGAGCTCCTTCCAAGACCCCAGCAGCCTCTCCCTGCACCCTTCAACATCCCTGGCCCCTCCCCTTCCCCCACTGCAGATGAATTTGGGAACCGATTTGATGTCAACAACTGCTCCATCTGCTACCACTGGGTCACCTCCAGGCCGCAGGAGCCTGCAGTCTTCTCGGCTGATTACAGAGGCTGCCACGTGCTGGAGAAGGTAGGGGTCCGTGCTCTGGTGCAGGAGCAAGCTTGTCCTAGTGTCACTTCAGGCTGAAGAGGCCCCTCATGGAACCAGAGCCCAAGATCTGTTGAGCTGGTGGGTGGGGGAAACTAAGTCCTGGAAGGTACTTTCTGGGATCCACCATGAATCCAGCTCCCTGCCTAACGGCCAGCTCAGCTCTCATGGGCCCGTCCCCTGCCTGGGTATGGTAGGTGGCCTCACCTTGCTGCTCCCTGCTGGCCTCTCACCTGCAGGATGGGCGTTTCCACCTGAGAGTGTTCATGGAGGCTGTGCTGCCCGATGGTCGTGTGGATGTGGCACAAGACACTACCCTGATCTGTCCCAAACCTGACCACTCCTGGACTCCGGACTCCCAGCTGGCACCACCCACCATGTTCTCTGTCTCGACTCCACAAACCCTTCCCTCCCTCCCCACCTCTGGCCACACCTCACCAGGCTCTGGCCATGCCTTTCCCAGCCCACTGGACCCAGGGCACAGCTCTGTCCACCCAACCCCTGCTTTACCATCCCCTGGACCTGGACCTGCCCTCGCCACCCTGGTTCAACCCCACTGGGGTCCCTTGGAACACTGGGATGTGAACAAACCAGATTACATAGGTACGCAGGACATCTGAGTGTCCTTACCCTCTGCCTGGGGCCTTCTGGGGTACAGGGTGGCCTAACAGCCTTTTACTGGGCTCTAAGAAGCCATTTCTTTTTTTGTTTTTTTCTTTTTTAAGAAAAAGATGATTCTTTTATTCCTTTCTAGTATTTGGAAAACAGCTTTAAACATGTACAGGTATACTAAAGCTGGAAGAAGTCTTGTAAAATTGTTTCCTAACTTTAGGTAGAAACTCACTGAAACCATTGCCAGCAACACGTCGTTCTCAGAAAACGTTCTCTAGAAATGTCAGTAATATGCAGTTTTGAGGGAGGACATTTAGTGTGCTGGCTAAGAGCATAAGCTCTGGAGCAGGTGCCCAAGATTCAATTCCAGGGCCACGATTTGCAAACTGTGTGCCTTCAGCCTCATTGCTCTGTCCCAACCCTAGGTACCCATCCGAGCCAGGAGCAGTGCCAGGTGGCCTCGGGGCACCTCCCCTGCATCGTGAGAAGAACTTCAAAGGAAGCCTGTCAGCGGGCTGGCTGCTGCTATGATAACACCAGAGAGGTTCCCTGTTACTATGGCAACACAGGTACAACCTCCTACCCCAGCACGATCCTGGTCCCCTGGATTCCGAAGCGGAAGGAGAGCTGTCTCCTCCAGCTGGTGGAAACTGCTTCCCATCCTCCTCCTGGAGAGCCCAACTCCCACAGCAGATGGCAGAGGAGACCTTTAGATGGGGCGGTCACAGGTCCCAGCTGGCCTTATAACAACTATCCCAGAAGTATTAATAGATCTACCTTTACACACATCTGTACTTTCAGATCTAAAGCACCCTGGTTGGGATAACAGATTATATGGTGAGCCTACTTTTAGAGTGTAGTTCAACTCATTTGTCTCATGGATGAGAAAAATCAGTCCATAAAGGGTTTGCTGGGGTCAACACCAGCCTAAGTAGAGAGTAAGCGTCCAGACTTCCGGGCCCGCACTTAAAGCCTGGCTGTCACCCAGACATCCCCTGTCTGTGCTGGATGGACACCAAACCCCAAGGCCCTCATCTGCTTTTGTCCCAGCTACTCTCCAGTGCTTCAGAGATGGCTACTTCATCCTTGTGGTGTCCCAAGAAGTGGCCTTGACACACAGGATCACACTGGCCAACGTCCACCTGGCCTACGCCCCCACCAGCTGCTCCCCAACACAGCACACGGAAGCTTTCGTGGTCTTCTACTTCCCTCTCACCCACTGTGGAACCACAGTGCAGGTAGGAGCCGGGACCACAGGCTGGGGCCTGGTCCCCGCAAGAAAGCCTCACCCAGCTGTCTCTTCCCACAGGTGGCTGGCGACCAGCTCATCTATGAGAACTGGCTGGTGTCTGGCATCCACGTCCGAAAGGGGCCACAGGGTTCCATCACACGGGACAGCACCTTCCAGTGAGAGCAGCCCTCCTCCTACAGGCGTGGCTCTGTGCTAGGGTGTCAGGGGGCACAGGAGAGCTCAGGACAGGCTCCGAGCCATCTGGGCTCAAACCCCGGCTCCGCTGTTACCTGGCTATGTGATCTTAGGCAAGGGGCCCACCTCTTCCCAGCCTCCCCTGATAGGCAGGGGAAATATCCCTCTGTCAGGGCAGACATGAGTGTTAAGTGGGGGCCTTCTGTGCCCGGCCTGCAGGGTTTGGCTAGAAGCCCATGACCAGTCCTGAGAGGGCTGGAGTCCTGAGAGAGCCCTGTGTTGGTCTCTCTCAGAACCAAGCTCAGAGCAACTGAAAGCATCCCCTTCCAGGTCCCAGGAGGAGGCTGAGGCTACGGCTGTTGCCCCTCCTAATGTCAGGTTAAGAAGCCACAGATGAAGTTGAAGATACCTCTCTGAGGATGTGGTGGGAGAGGAACTGGGTGGGGGAGGAACCCCTCATTGTTAGGGGCCTCCTGGACCTGCTGACTCAAGAGGCAAAACCAACCCAGGTGCCCAGGATGCCAGTGGGGGTGAACCGAGGGAATCTGCCTGTGACACCTGGCTCTGAACCTGTGTGACCAAGGGTAAAGCACCTCACCTCAGCCCGTTCAGCCTGTGGGACAGAGCCAGTGCACTAGCCAGTGGGTTGTAGAAATCCTGTGCTTGACACTGCATGGATGCCCGTTCCTGCCCTGCCATGAGGGTTGGGGAGCAGGGGACTGTGTCACAGTTCAAACGAATTTGGCTTTAAAGCTCTAAGTACCACAGAGGCGGTAGCTCACGCCTATGATCCCAGTGCTTTGGGAGGCCTAGATGGAAGAACTGCCAGAAGTTCAAGACTAGCCTGGGCAACACAGTGAGACCCCATTTCTATTATTTTTCTTTTTTATTTTAATTTAAAAAACCCTGAAGTTCTTATGGCCAAATGGTGGGGGACAAGTCTGTGTCATGCCTTAGACTCTCTGATGTAAGAGCTATGAGAGTCAGCCAGAGGTCAACACAGAGTGACTGGGGATTCCTGAAGGCAGGCAGAAGTCAGGGGAACAGCTGCAGCCGGCAGGACTAGGCCAGAGGGCTCAGACACAAGTCCTTCTGAACAGGGGTGAGCCACTTCTACCTACTTAGCATCTCCTTGGTGCCAGGCCTCTGGGGTGCTAGGAGGATGTGGGCCCCGCCAGAGTGTGGAGGAACGGCCACATGGCCCTTAGGCTAGACACTGTGGCCCTTAGGCTGTGGCAGACCAGCTGCAACTACAAGGACAATGAAGACACAGGTGCATCATCTTGTGATCTCAGTCAGCCTCAGTGCCCTCAAAGGGAGGCAGTCACAGCCATTTTACAAATGAGGACACTGAGGCTTAGGTTAAAAGACTTGATTGTGGTCCCAATGCTAAGACGACTCAAACCCAGGTCTGTTGGGAAGCAGAGCGCCTAGGCTTGTCTGCCAGCCTCAACTGTCAGGCTCCAGGGGCCTCGAATGGCACAGCAGGCAGTTGTGGGTATCCAGGCCAGACCCAATAAGGTGCCAGCCCCCCAAGGGCCCATCTCTATCCTGACGTATTCTCCCACCAGGTTCAGGGCCTGGCATAACAGGCTTGAGCCATCCTAGGGAGACCAGATGGACAGAGGATGGGGCTGGGTGAGCTTCCTGAGCCGGCCTTGGAAAAGTGTTGCTTAAGTAGCATCCATCTGCCCTGCTGGACAGTACCCTGTCTGTTGCACCCACGGAGTTGGTGCCTAGTTTATCACGTAAACAGGATGCCCTGATTCTGTGTCTTCTCCCCCACCCTCTTGCACATGGACTTCAGGCTTCATGTGCGCTGCGTCTTCCATGCCAGTGACTTCCTGCCCATTCGGGCGTCCATTTTCCCACCCCCGTCGCCTGCCTCTGTGACCCAGCCCGGCCCCCTGCGACTTGAACTGCGGATCGCCAAGGGTATGCTATGCTATCCCTGCTCTCTTGTGGCCCCCACTCCCCCGACGCACAGTCCACCCTGGCTCATGAGTCACCCTCCCTGCAGACGAGACCTTCAGCTCCTACTATGGGGAGGATGACTATCCCATCGTGAGGCTGCTCCGAGAACCAGTCCATGTGGAGGTCCGGCTTCTGCAGAGGACAGACCCCAACCTGGTCCTGCTGCTGCACCAGTGCTGGGGCGCTCCCAGTGCCAACCCCTTCCAGCAGCCCCAGTGGCCCATTCTGTCAGACGGGTAAGTGTCCCCGTGCTCCCCCCACCTGCTCTGCCTCCTGTAAACAGCCTCTGACTTCTCTTCTCAGATGCCCTTTCGAGGGCGACAGCTACAGAACCCAAATGGTAGCCTTGGATGGGGCCACACCTTTCCAGTCTCACTACCAGAGATTCACTGTTGCCACCTTCGCCCTCCTGGACTCGGGCTCCCAGAGAGCCCTCAGAGGACCGGTAAGAAGCCCCGGCTGCTGCAGGCCTGGCCCCACGTGTTAATTGGGGAGGAGCTGGTTGCCAAATCCCTCTGGCACCCTATGAACTTATGTGGACAAAGTTCTGGGATGGGGCTTGGCTTCTACCAGGTGTCATGGAAGGCAGCGGGCTTTGGGTCAGCAAGAGGTAACCCATAACCACCACCAGGAGGAAGGAAAGCGCTGCCTGTGCTGCAATCAGCCCTAAATCTGAACTCTGGTCATGATGTTCTAGGGTAGCCTCGCCTCACTTCTGATTCCAGAAATGATAATGTGTTCCATGTAATTCTGCTTTGAATTTTCTTTAACTTAGCAACTTCTCCAGAAGGTAAACGTAGATAAACTTAGGGTATATTTAGGTTTTCTGTGTAATATACAGATGGCTCCAGAGGTGACAGACGCACTGTAACTCTTGTCCTGTTGAATAACGTATCTTTCACATCACATACCCAAATCTCTAGATTTTTAAATCACTGCCTGTTATTATGTCAGATGTAGACTGATGGTTAGGGTGGCTTCGTTCTCATCTCTGCTGTGTGCTGCCTCCTGATCCAAGAGACGTTGACCTACCTGGATGAGGGGTGCCCGTGGGTGAGGCCTGCTGGGTCAGCTCAGCTCCTCCTGCTTCTGCTCCCATAGGGCACTGCCCCTGCCCTTGTGTATCTGGAAGCAGTGGTAATCTGCCCTCCCTTCTTCCCCCGGTCACTGGTCTTGGGGGTCACAAACGGAGGGCAAATATCCATTCTCCTGCTGCCTGGCCAAGCCCCACCTCCTTGGAATTTGCTGTCTCCCTCAGTAAGGCAGGTGGAAGGGAGAGATCCAGCCCTCCTGGGGGCTGCGCAGCCAGAGGCAGCATTGGTAGAGCAGGCCTGCCAAGGACTGGGGCTCTTTGAAGTGCGGTGGTCCCTGCCTGCAGGGCACTCCACTGCAGACTTGGACCTTGGGGACGGGGGAAGGTACGGATTTCAAATCAGGAAGGAACACATTCAGCTCTGCACTCCCTCAGCATGGGCAGCAGTCATCTTCTTGGTCAAGAAGTTCAGATTTCGGCCGGGCGCGGTGGCTCACATCTGTAATCCCAGCACTTTGGGAGACCGAGGCGGGCGGATCATGAGGTCAGGAGATCGAGACCATCCTGGCTAACACGGTGAAACCCCATCTCTACTAAAAATACAAAAAATTAGCCAGGTGTGGTGGTGGGCGCCTGTAGTCCCAGCTACTTGGGAGGCTGAGGCAGGAGAATGGTGTGAACCCGGGAGGTGGAGCTTGCAGCGAGCTGAGATCGGGCCACTACACTCCAGCCTGGGCAACAGAGCGAGACTCTGTCGCAAAAAAAAAAAAAAAAATGTTCAGATTTCTCCCTGCCTGAACAGCAGCAGCCTAGACTTGGCCCAGCTTGGGGATCCTATGTCCCTGTCTCTGCTTCCTGCCCGGTAGCACCAAGCCAGCCACTTTGATGTTCTCTTCCCACCAGGTTTACTTGTTCTGCAGTGCCTCTGCCTGCCACAGCTCAGGGCTGGAGACTTGCTCCACTGTGTGCAGCACTGGGACTGCAAGTGAGTCTGCGGTGCGAGTGGCATTTGTTCCTTCATACACCTTCAGGCCTGTGCCTGGCTTTTGGGCCACAGGGGCAGGAGACCAGCCCAAGATTTCATTCTTCCCTTGGGCAGGACAGCGACGATCCTCAGGTCACCGTAATGACACTGCCAGGCCCCAGGACATCGTAAGCTCTCCGGGGCCAGTGGGCTTTGAGGATTCTTATGGGCAGGAGCCCACACTTGGGCCCACAGGTATGAGGGCTTCTGGATGGGCCCCTCAGGCCTTACCCACTCCCAGCCCTCAAGACTGTGCTGACAAAACGGGGATGCTCCGGCCATAGCTGAGGGCAAGAGATGGTGTCACTGCAGTCAGTGGGGAACTAAGTGAAGACAGACATAGTCCACCTCATCTGCAGAAAGGCAGCTTCAGCTCTGCCCAGTGTGATACAAAGTTCTGGGCTGGAGGGCAGGGTTGGAGGGGCCTCAGCCAGTCCTGCCAATCCCTTCTCTCTGACAGACTCCAATGGGAACTCCAGCCTGAGGCCTCTCCTTTGGATGGTCCTTTTGCTGCCAGCTGTTGCCCTGGTCCTTGGGTTTGGTGTCTTTGTGGGCCTGAGCCAGACCTGGGTCCAGAAGCTCTGGGAAAACAGTGAATGGGCTCAATAAACAATCATTTCAAACCTGCTGAAACCAGGTGTGGAGAAGTTTTTTGTGACCACTAGAACAGAACTCTTTCTTATGTGAGAAACGTCCTCCAAGTCAGCTCCGTCCTTCCAGAACTGTGATGTCGATTACAAATACTTCATATGTGCCACACCCTGCACAGAGGCCAATGTCCCCCAAGGCTTAACTCGGGAGCCTCTCCCTCTTCACAAGGAATGGTGGCATTTCAGGCAGAGCAAACAGGAAAAAGATACTGGAGGTTAAGATGTTGGCAAAGAACAGCAACAGCTGGGCAAATGGCTTGTGAAGGCTTGTCACCTCCTCACAGACACAGGGGTTCTGGCCAGGGCATCCTCAAAGCACCCAGAGCAGCTGCTGTCGTGGAGAAGGGGAACTCTAAGGCTGAGTTGAAGGGGCACTTCACAGACCCCCTGAGCCTGCCAGCCTACTGTAAAAGCTGCATTTCTGACCACAGCCTCCCATCCCCTCCCCTGGCCTCCCAAGACTAGTCCATGTGGGAAGGGCTGGCACAGGAGGAATAGCAGCCTGCTGGCCCTGACACTGCCTGCCACGGTGGGCATGGCCACCAGACAGGTCCGTACCGGTGCTGGCTATGCCGCTGAGCCCGGTTTGCCCATACACGGCATGGGCCTTCATCTCTGACTTGGCAGCAAAGCCTTTTCCAGACATGTGGATCCTCTAGGTAGAGAAGGGGGCAGGACGCTAGGGTTTGGCCTCAAGGGGACAGGGAGAAGAATCTGGTAGGGAAGGCTGAATTTGGATTCAGACACCTCTCTGGACCAGGTAGAGCACGAGCTTAGAGAGCTGTTACAAGGGGAGCTAACGTGCTCAAGTCATGCCTGTGGTCTTGATACTACATGAACCCTCTATCGGCTCTGGCCTACTCAGCCTTTCCTGTCTTCAGAATACTAGTCAAGCATGTGGACCCCAGAGCTGGCTTCTTACTAGTTGTGTGATATTCAGTAAGTTACTCAACTTCCCTGGGCCTCAGATTTCTCATCTGTAAAATGAGGTTAATGTCTATTCCAATAAAAGTATTGGATAAAATGAGTTAATAAATAAGAATGTTTAGAATAGTACCTAACAGCCAACAGTAACTGGGTGCTATTAACTACTGACTAGAATTTCATTTCCTCTTGCCCCAAGCCTAATGCTTACCTAGTTTTTGTTGTCAATGTTTTGGTTTGGTTTTG
This sequence comes from Theropithecus gelada, assembly GCF_003255815.1. NCBI lineage: Eukaryota > Metazoa > Chordata > Mammalia > Primates > Cercopithecidae > Theropithecus > Theropithecus gelada. Next base: position 13,368,288 of record NC_037682.1, on the reverse strand, counting down.
AATGTACAAGTTTACAGGCCAGTACGAAGAGGGGCTGGGGAAACTGTTGTCTTTTGACTCTTCTAGCTAGAGGGAGAACATGAGAGGCAGGAAGGCCCAAACATTTGCCATGGAAGCTAAGTGACTTCCCTTCTCTGGGCCTGTCTTTCCATCTATGGCTAGCAATGGCCAGTCTTGCCCTGCCCAGCTTCCTGGCGTGTACAGGGGGACATAGGATATATCCTGCAGGGTCAGTATGGCATAGGTGAGGATTCTTAGCTTGGCTGGTTGGAGGAGCCAGGCTGACTTGGTCTTAGGGGCCTGGGTTCTGGTTCCTTCCAGCATTAACTCTTCCTTCTTCCCCTCCCTCCATCATACAAGCTCATGTGAGGATTTCAAACTTCCAGAGGTACCAATTGGAATAACGCTGTGTAACTGAATTTGCTTTAACACAAGGGTAGACGTCTTGTATCATTTCCTATCATTTCAAATAGATGTATTTTCTAAACTGTGGTTGAGCTATGGCATTTGATCTGTTGATAGAGACCAAGTGGGTTAAGGACGACAAGTGTTGAACACAATTACTTAAGCATATAGTTCTTTGTATACTATTTTCTTGAAAGACACTCTTAGAACTGCTGGGTCAAGACCACACCTCTTATGACCATGGGGCTCGGGACTGTCTGTCTCCCCGCCCAACGCCACTGTGCAGGCTTGCCACCACAGGCCAGTAACACTCTAAACCTTTGCCTATCTGAGCATCATAAGGCAAATGGCATTGGCTGTTTTGAAGGGGCTCTCTTTGATTAGAAGTCAAGCATCTTTCTAGCCACTCGTGTCACATAAGTTACCCTTCATGTCTTTTTTTTTTTTTTTTTTTTTTGAGACGGAGTCTTGCTCTGTCACCCAGGCTGGAGTGCTGTGGCCGGATCTCAGCTCACTGCAAGCTCCGCCTCCCGGGTTCCCGCCATTCTCCTGCCTCAGCCTCCGGAGTAGCTGGGACTACAGGCGCCCGCCACCTCGCCCGGCTAGTTTTTTTGTATTTTTTTTTTAGTAGAGACGGGGTTTCACCGTGTTCGTCAGGATGGTCTCGATCTCCTGACCTCGTGATCCGCCCGTCTCGGCCTCCCAAAGTGCAGGGATTACAGGCTTGAGCCACCGCGCCCGGCCGAACCCTTCATGTCTTTTATCTACTCTCCACTATTTCTCTCCTCGTCTGTAAAGAACTTTCCCAAATCAAGGGGCCGGCATCCTCATTTTATAAATTTTCCATCTAATTGGCCATTGGCTTTTCTCTGCCAGGTTATCTTAGAAAGGATTATGTAACAATGAATTTTTCCCTCTCATATTTGTAGTTTTGAGTATGGCAAAGACTTTCCCCTATCCCATATAATCATCGAGGTATCCATTTGCTTTATTGTGATACTCCAGTAACAATGCAATTGTTTATCTCCTACTTCCAAGTGTATATAGGTACATGATTTTGGCAACTGATAAATTGTTCGTAGATTTTGTCAACAATTCCATGTCAAAGGAGTCTGTTTACTGAAACAAAGGTACAAACTATATGAACGATGAAGTTCATTGCAGCACTAGCTTTCTCTTGGGGAAAGCAATCTAAACTTTGGCTTTCCTAGGTACCAAAATCTAGTCTAAATGTTGCCCAGTTTCTCTCTTCCTCCCTTCTTACCGCCTTCTGATGTGAGCAGGCCCCTGCTGGGCCTTGAGAACAATTCAGCAGACCCGCTGGGAACAATAACCACTGTCTCCGACCTGTGGCAGGAAGCAGAGCTGCTCAGGGCCCGTCAGGTTTTGTCTCTTCCTGCCCTTTTGGGGAGGTGGGGACGGGGACAGAGGCTGTGGCTGTATCTATATAAGACCTAAGGGTGGGCCGGGCGCGGTGGCTCAAGCCTGTAATCCCAGCACTTTGGGAGGCCGAGACGGGCGAATCACGAGGTCAGGATATCGAGACTATCCCGGCTAACCCGGTGAAACCCCGTCTCTACTAAAAAAACACAAAAAACTAGCCGGGCGAGATGGCGGGCGCCTGTAGTCCCAGCTACTCGGGAGGCTGAGGCAGGAGAATGGCGTGAACCCGGGAGGTGGAGCTTGCAGTGAGCTGAGATCCGGCCACTGCACTCCAGCCTGGGCGACAGAGCGAGACTCCGTCTCCAAAAAAAAAAAAAAAAAAAAAGACCTAAGGGTATCCCCTGCCTTTCCATTCCCCACGCCCCCACCATCTCCCATAGATTTACATTACACATTGAGAGCAAATTAACTTCATGCTGCTTTGTTTTTAACAAAGGGAACAGAAGACTTCACTGCCTGTTAGTTCAGCTGAATTCAGCTCCCTGTCTGGACACTTATGCGAGAGCATTTCATGGAAAAGCGCCACTTCTGTTCCAGCAGTAGGAACACTAGATACTCGGATCAACCTGAAGTAAACAACTAAAATACCAGATGATAAATATTTTAAAATATCCTTAGACTACTGCTGAATTAACATGGGGAATGAGGCATGCAGATAGACCAAAAATAAAAAGCAAAAACTCTGGGAAGTAAAATCAGCTTCTATTCTGGGAAGTACTGCAGGACCCTGGAGACCTTGGCCTTCTGCTTTGATGAATAAAGAGGACTGCAGATCAAGCCTGGAGACTGCAAAGGCAACAACTTCAGATGCAAGGCCTCCTCCAAAGCTGGAACTTCATAGGGCCCTGTCCTCAGTGTAAGTGAAGGAGAAACAAGCCTCTGACATGAGTGGGCAGCAAGGAATCCTGCCTATTTTTATCTTGAGGCTGGATGTATTGAAAAAAAAAATCACCCTGAGAATGAAAAGTGTAATACCCTCTTCTCTGGTGTGTGCAGTCAAATCCTCAGACTGAAGGAGAGAAGAGAAAGGAGAACCCCTCAGGTTCAATCTAGGAACAAACCTCAAGGGCTGAATTTAATTTAAAGTGATCCCAGGTGGGGCGATAAAGAAAGTGATTCCCAGGCTTCAGGAAGAAGCAAATGCAGGTCCTGTCTGAAAGGTGATTTCAGCCAAAGCCTCAGAGAATTCTGACAGATCAAGTTACAAACAACATGAACACCTCACAAGAAGAAGTCACAAGACACAATAAATAGTGAAAAGTCGGCACACAAAGTGAGAAGACAGTTGCAATACATTCTTGACAAAGGATTACTATCCAAAAAAACACGTTTAAAACTGCTACGAATCAAGAAAAAGATAACACAAATAGAAAATTAGGCAAAGGACATTAACAGGCATTTCACAAGAGGAAAAACTCAAATGGTCTGTAAGTGGCTGAAAAGATGTTCAACTTCAACAGTAATCACTGGCCGGGCGCGGTAGCTCAAGCCTGTAATCCCAGCACTTTCGGAGGCTGAGACGGGCGGATCACGAGGTCAGGAGATCGAGACCATCCTGGCTAACACGGTGAAACCCCGTCTCTACTAAAAATACAAAAAAACTAGCTGGGTGAGGTGGCGGGTGCCTGTAGTCCCAGCTACTCGGGAGACTGAGGCAGGAGAATGGCGTAAACCCGGGAGGCTGAGCTTGCAGTGAGCTGAGATCTGGCCACTGCACTCCAGCCTGGGCGACAGAGCGAGACTCTGTCTCACAAAAAAAACAAAAAACAAAAAACAAAACACCAGTAATCATTAATGTGAAAAATTAAACTTCAAGATAATATTATATACCCACCAGAGTGGCAAAAATTAAAAAGCCAGAAAATACTAAGCATTGGTGAGGGTATGAAGACAGAACATTCTACCAATGTTAATTAGAATATAAACTGGTATACCTATGTTGAAAAATTGTCATTCCCTAATATATAAGTCCTCTCCTAACCTAGAAAAACCCTTGCACCAGAATGTTCACAGAAACACTGTAATAGCAGAAGAAAAATAAAAAACTAGAAACAACCCATATGTCCATTATGAACACTAGAACATATACATACATTCTGGAATATTCCTATAATCATATTCTACAATGAATAAGAGGTAAGAGTTAACCTGTTTGTCCCTTGCAGGCTGGCCTCCCGGGAAAGGAGTTGGCCCCTTACAAGGTTCCATGGAATCTAGCCATTGCTAAGTGCCTAAGACACTGATCAGTTACAAGGTTTGGACCCCAGCCCTTTAATCATGTCAGAGGAAGGGCTGATGCTTCTCCAGCCACGAACACACTGCAGTAAATCCTGCTGCTGGCTGACCACATCAAATAACTGCAACAGCAAAACTCAGACCCCAGAGCCCTGGTCACAGCAGGAGGCGGCGCTGAGCTTCCTGATCATGCAGCTTAACAGCCCCATAGCCCAGTGGCCAGGACCCCTCTCCCGGCGTGCAGTCCTAGAATGAATGCGCCACGCAGGACCGGCGTATCTGCAGCTGCTCCTACCTTCAGTAAATGCTGTCACAGTGCCCTGGGGTGAGTTCTGCTTGGCCATTTCCCTTCGTTTTCCCAGTAGTGAATGAACTAGGGCTACGTGTGTAAATACAGGTAATTCTCAAGGACGATGCTGAGAAGATGAAATCAAATAAACTAGATTGAATGACTTCATTTATCTCAAGTTCAAAAATCAGTTCCCAAAACCCCAATGTAGTAGTCAAATTGTACAGAAAAACAAAGGAGTGATCAGCACCAATTTCAGGGTAGTGGTTTTCTCTGCAGGGGCAGGGAGGGATGCATTCATTGAGGGACACACCGATGGCCCCTTATGTTTTCTTCAGCTGGCGGGTGGATACAAAGATGTTTACTATTCTTTAAACTGTACAGGTACACTTTTAGACACTTTGGGGTGAATATTTCAGAAAACTTTTAACCTCCTGGCCTGCCTTACTACCATCTGCTGGGCTTGTCTCCAAACCACGGTGCTGCTCCTCCTTCCCCAGCTGCCTGTTCCCTCAAACCTGCTTTCTCACCGAGGCAGCAGTCAGTAGTCCCAGGTGTCCGAAGGGAAATTGTTTGGTGGTGTAATCAGTGCTTACCGCATCCTTTGTGCACTTGACCCTCTGAGGATCAAACCCTGCCTAGGCGTGGGGGTGGGGTTGCCAGCGCCTTTGCTCACACCAGACACCCCTACTCTGTTCCTCTGTCCTGTATCCACCTAGGGAACTTCCACTTCAAAATGTGGCTGTGTCACCTCCCCCAGGTCCACCTCACGTCCTAAACTGTTGCACATCCTGTCCTCTGTGCTGGCACCTCTATCAGAACTCTAGCGTCATGTCTGTATTGCTCTGTTGACTCCTGTCTCCGTGCCTGGATTATGTTCCAGCCACTTTGTGTCAACAGAGCCTTAGTTTATTAATGCAGCAGAGAAGGCAGTCAGACCATGCCTTTATACGATAGGTGTCAAGTGTTAAGGACCACCATGACCTTGGCAATGTGTGTCAATACAGTTAAATCTCAAGGGTAATGGCAGTGCAGGCAGAGCAGGGAAAATGTACAGTAGTCAACATTTACTGAGTGCCTCATCTCTACATGAATCAGTTCACTTAATTCTCAAGAGCCCTATGAAGTCCGTCTCTTTCTTGGGTAAGTAAACACAGGGCTTGACAGAATGTTAGTTATATCAGCCCAAATGAATGAGCCCTTCGTAGGGCTCTTAATTCTCAAGAGCCCTATGAAGAACTTATTTTTCAGATGAAGAACCTGAGACATAAAGATGCACATCACAGAAATGTGCACAGCTGGGATTCAAACCTGGGCTGCTGGCTCCAGAGCCTGCATTTAACTGTGACAGACACTACCTCCTGGAAAGGTGTGCAGTGGGTCATCAGCTGCCCGTACCTGTCTTCATCAGCTTGGTCTCGAAAGTCACATGGCTTAAAAACCCTAGCTGCATTATTTACTGGGTGGCCTAAACAAGGCACTTCTCTGAGCTTGTCTTCTCACCTGTAGAACGGGGACACCACCACCTGTCTGGCAGGGTCATTCTGTGGTACTCACTGTGAGGAGCTCCATCACAGCATCAGTGTTACCGGGGAGACAGGTGTGACTACACTGCCCCCAGGTGACTTCCTTGATTAGTGCTCCAAGCTCAGGAACAATACAAATGCTTCCTCACCTTCAACAGTGGAGGCGAGGCAGGGTTTGATCCCCAAAGGCTCAAGTGCACAAAGGATGCAGTAAGCGCTGATTACACCACCAAACAATTTCCCTTCGGACACCTGGGACTACTGACTGCTGCTGGGTCCTAAACACAAAACTCACTAGCTAGACAATGTGGGTGAGTCCTTTAGAATCCACCACCCCCCAACCAAGATCTGCTTCCAAAAGGTTCACCTACAAGGCAGCTGGGCCAACATCTGGTGAGCTGTGGCAAGAGGTGATAGCTCTTCATTTTGGTTGATAAAACTAACATTCTGTCAAGCCCTCTGTGTTTACTTATCAAAGAAAGAGACAGACGTTGTCTGGGCTTTGGACTGAGCCCCAAGGTTGAACCTCTCAATCTGCTACTTAGCAGCAGTGTGACATGAGCTGAAGAGATAAATGACAGCAACGGATACATGGTCCTGCCCTTAAGATTAAAATCTAGTTAAGAAAGACAAATGCGCAAACACCTTCCAGGTAACAGCACTATGCTAAAGGCATGAACCATGGGCTCCAAGAAAGCTTACTCACCTGGCAGGGCAGCAATGGGCTCCAGAGGCTTCCTGAAGGACTTGGCCTGTCTCTGGGGAGGGCAGACTCCAGGGACAGGGAACAGTAGGGTGGTAACAGTAATAGTAGCAGCAAGTTTAAAAACATATATTATTTATGATGTGCAGTCCCTATTCTAAGCACTTGTCACATTCACTTCATCCTTACTCTATCTCTAGTAAGTACACTACCCCCATCTGCTGGGTGAAGAAACTCAAACAGAAAAAAAGTTAAATAATCTGTCCAAGGTCTTGCAGCTACTAAGTGCCAGAACTGGGTTTCAAAGCCAGACAGTCCAGTGCCAGGACTATGCTCCCACCTTCTGCTCCGTTCTGCAAAGGAAGAGCGGTATGAAGTCCACATGGTATGCAGGGACCAAGAGTCTGCTGAATTGCTGGACAGCAAAGGGCAAGGTTGTTTTGGTTTTTTTGAGATGGAATCTCATTCTGTTGCTAGGCTGGAGCATAATGGCGCAATCTCGGCTCACCGCAACCTCCGCCTCCCGGGTTCGATTCTCCTGCCTCAGCCTCCTGAGTAGCTGGGACTACAGGCATGCACCACCACACCCAGCTAATTTTTTGTATTTTTAGTAGAGACAGGGTTTCACCATGTTGGCCAGGATGGTCTTGATCTCCTGACCTCAGGCAACCCACCCACCTCGGCCTCCCAAAGTGCTGGGATTACAGGCGTGAGCCACCACACCCGGCCAAGGGCAAGGTTGTTTTAAGAATTAAATGAGTGGCTGGGTGTGGTGGCTCACACCTGTAATCTCAGGACTTTGGGAGGCTGAGGCTGGCAGATCACCTGAGGTTGGGAGTTCGAGACCAGCCTGTAATCCCTGGTGGTGGTGGTACATGCCTGTAATCTGTGCTACTCAGGAGGCTGAGGCAAGATAATTGCTTGAACCTGGGAGGCAGAGGTTGCAGTGAGCCGAGATTGCGCCACTGCACTCCAGCCTGGGCAACAAGAGCAAAACTCAGTCTCAAGAAAAAAAAAGAGAATTAAATGAGCAAACGTAGGTAGCAGGCATGGAGCTCTTCTGCTGATGCAACTGCACAGATGGAAGGCCAGATGAGATGCACTGCGGAGCCTTAGGACCCAGACATTAGGCTCCCGGACACCAGGACAGCACCAGATGTCAGTTCTAGGGCAATGGTTCGGAACTGGTGAGGGATAGATTAGTCTCTCCGAGATACATACTAGGGCTCCCCTTCTCTAGAAAAATGTACGTATGCATAGACATGCACCATGCTTCACAAAATATTAGTGTAATTATAGCGTCCCCCCAACCCACGGATCCCCCAAGAACCTTTGTCCTTCAGTCTCTCCTGCTTAGTTTTCCTGGAAAGGAAGGCAGGTCTGAAATACGCACATTATAGTTCCCTTGGCTCAGCCGCTCCTAACCAGAAACTGTTGGCTTTAGTGCTGTACCAGCCCTGAGGTCCAACTTAGCCCAGCACATCCCCCAGTCGTGCCCTCAATCCTCTCCCACTCAAGTAACCCACCCTACCACCTGCAAACCATAGCTGTTGTTAGCCCACCTTGTACTAGGCAGTTGTCCTAACCTTTTTTTAAGTATGTCCTGCCTTGGAAGAACCGTATGATTGGTCTTTTTTTCCTCCTACCCTAAGATGGCATCTTGCTCTGTCACCCAGGCAGTACAGTACCAGAATCTCGGCTCACTGCAACCTCCACTTCCCAGGTTCAAGCGATTCTCCTGCCTTAGCAGGAGTACCTGGGATTACAGGCACCTGCCACCACACTCGGCTAATTTTTGTATTCTTAGTAGAGAAGGGGATTTCACCATGTTGGCCAGGCTGGTCTCAAACTCTTGACCTCGTGATCTGCCCACCTTGACCTCCCGAAGTGCTGGGATTACAGGTTTGAGCCACCAGACCTGGCCCAGGTCTTTTCTTAATAATAAACACTTGTGTAAGTTAAATGGTTTATATTCAACTTGTATAAGTTAAGTGGTTTCTTTACTGGGGGGTTTTTCCAAGTTTCCCTAGCTGGTAGGCATCCTGACCCTCCCAGCAGATACGGCACGCCCAAGCTTCCCTGACAACAGAACACTGCCCCAGCAAAACATGCCCAGAGGTCTCCTGTTATGTCCACAATATGGCCCACCATACTTTGCCCCTAAAGCTCCCCACCTGGTAACACCCCATTTCTCAGCTCCCCTTCTCAGCACTATCTTTTGTCTATAATCACTGACTCCCACACCTCCTCACCTCATATCCTCTTACCCCACTCCAGGCAGGCGGCCAGCCCCGACCTTCCATTGGGATGGCCCTTGTCAGGGGACTGTCAATCACCCCAGCCTGCACACCATGGTCTCCCCCTCTCAGCCACCATGACCTCCTTCCTGTTCCTCCATACATCTGGTTCAGTACAGCCCTAAACCTGCTCTCTGCCTGCCAACACTCCTCCCCTCTTAGGTCCCTGTCATTCCAGCTTCAGCTTCATCATCACCACTTCAGAGGCCTTTCCTGACCTGCAATCTAAAGCAGTCACATGACCCTACAGGAATTCCCTATAAGGCACATTCATTATTGGATCTTTGTCCCGAAACCAGTCCTACCTCAGCTTTTCAATCGCCACAGTCAATAAAAAAATCTCCTTTTTGACTTATGCCAGCTGAGGACAGGCTTTCTAGCACCCACAAGCACCCACAACTAAAGAACCCTGACGGAGATGCTCAGACCTCTCCACCAGCAAGATCCAGCTCATCCTCCCTGCAGGTCTCCCTCCCTTCCAGGCTTGTGTGGGAAACCAAGTCCACAAGGCAAGTGGCAGGACTAGTGACTTGAGGCCTTGAAACTCAACGTCAAGAACTGCAGGGACATGGCAGATTTCAACTGCAGATTTGTTTTTATCTCTGCTGTGCAATTAAAAAAAAAAAAAAAAAAAAGGGTAAGAGCTGTGAAAGGAAAGGAAGACGGGCTTCCCGGAAGCCAGTGCCCCAGTGTGTGCTCCCTCCCCTTGACCTTCCCAGCCCTGGGCGCTCCTGGTGCACACAGACACAGGGAGGTGGTTATGTTTATTGTTTTCTTTTTTTAATGAAACTAGATCGCTGCTTACAAAACCCTGCACAGCCCTCCTGCCCATCCCCTTCACAGTTCCCTTGGCTCAGCCTCTCCTGTCTCACAGAACTGCAACAAAATGGGTGTGGAACAGCCACCACCGCGTCCACTGGACGACAGGAAGGGAGAGGCCCTGGGCCTTTAGAGGGTGACAGTTCTTCCTTCCACATCCGTTCCCATAGGGCCTGGAGGTGCATGGATGAGGGTGGTCCATGCCACCATGGTTCTCAGGCCACCACTCAGACCAGAGTGAAATGATGTGAATGTCCCACCCCACAGAGCCCCCTCCCCCCCCAGATTCCCCCCACCCCGCCAAACCCTATTTCTACCCCTCTACTGAGATGAGGCCCAGCTTCCATCAGAAGGGCCAGGGCCTACAGGCTGTAGAACTTGAGGCTTCTGTCCATGCCTGTTGAAGCGATGAACTTGGCGTGATGCCCGAAGGCCACCCCTGTGGTCAGGCCGCTATGCTCTGAGGAGAAAGATAAGAGGCAACTGTGAGAAGGCTTTTCCTCCTTTATCCTCCTTTAGTCTGAACACTGATCCCTAATAACATGTTCCCAAACAATCAGGCCTTCCCTAATTAGTATTTATCACACCACAGGCTCCTGTATTTTCCCTAGGCTGACCTGCACACTACCCCCAGTGCCTCCCTCAGTGCCTGTCATTTTTCACCGGTAGGATGAATGAATAAAGCAATGCAGCTCCCTTCTCACCAGAGCTTTCTGGGCAACTGCAATTCGGCTAGGTTTAGCTGAAAACCTCAGAGCTCAGCTTGTTTATGCTTAGGGCTCACTCCTTGCTCGTAAGTGGAACAGTCCATCGGCATGTTCTAGCTCATAGGGTTCTAACCCCAGAGCGCTCAGGCCCCTAACACAGAGCAGGACCAGATAAGGGGCAGATGGGGCTGGGCAACATTCCTCATGGGACTCAGGAAATTCATGAACATCTGGCCAAATTCCTTCTAGATTTAGGATCACACCTGGAGTCAACGAACTCCCCATTAAAAAGTTCACGCTGTATTTTCAGCTACCTAACTCAGCTCCGAATCAAAACACCAGGTACAGTACGGGGTGACAACTGGTGAGTTATACTGTTAGGATGGACACCTTTGTTACACAAACACACTGAGCAGGGCTCGGGAGAATACAGGGCAAGAAGAAGTATCTTGTATCCTGCTCACAACCTGCTACTGAGGACGAGAATTTCATCAACAAACACAGCAGTAGCTCCCATTCACGCAGCATCTTAAGTGAGCATCAGGCACCCTGTTAACCAGCATATTAGCATGCCACCTCCACAACACCAGCTGTCACACTCTGCAAAGCTATGCCAATATTCCCATTTTCTAGATGAAGGAGCTAAAGCTCTGAAAGGGAAAGTCACGTACCCAGGGCCACATAACTGCTAGGTTAGAAACCCTGTTATCCATTCTCTCACCATCTCATACTTTTCTTCTGTAGCACTTATAATTGCAATTAAATGTGTATGTGTGAAATTAATCTACATTTGCCTTTCTAACCTGACTATAAATTACATCAGTGCCCAAATCGGATCTGTCTTATTCACTGCTCTGTCCCACAACATACTAAGACCCAATGCTGAGTAAGTACAACTGCAAATCCTGACTATGTGCCAGACACTGATCTGACCTATGTATTCACAGACAGTCCCCGATCTACCATGGTTCGACTTGCAGTATTTTCAGCTTATGATGGATTTATCAGGATGTGGCTCCATCGTATGTCAAGGAGCACTTGTATGTATTTTCATCTAAACCTCAACAACCCCACTGAGTCTGTACTGTTACCACTCCCACTTTTCTGAGGCTCCAGAGAGGTTAAGTAATGTTGGATCTCAGAAAACAATACCCCAAAGTATGGTGGTTTGACATGCTGAGGGCTCTGAACCAAGGTCTCTCTGACCATGTCCTGCCCTCCTGTTTCTTGCCCCTCTTTCTCTATCTAAGGGCAGATCATCTGAAAAGAACATCATGAATCTCCTCCCTGGGAATCTCAACCAGGGAAAATGAACTGGTCTCACAAGAGAGAAGACTAGATGCCAGTCTTTGTCACATACTATCATGCATTATTTATCTAAGGTCTGCTCTGAGACAACTTTTATTACCTGAGAGACTCTGTAGTGCACTTCCTCCCCATCCCCCTACACAACTTGTGTCACCACCACCCCCTAGAAGCCTTAGGCCCCTACTCCCTTCTGCAGCTCAGGATGCCATAGAGTCATGTGTCACATAATGACATGTCGGCGATGGACCACACAATGGTCCCATAAGATTACAGTGGAGCTGAAAAATTCCTATCACCAAGTGATGTCATAAACATCTTCATGTCACCGTGCAATGCATTACTCACGTTTGTGGGGATACAGGTATAAACAAAACTATTACACTTGCAGTTGTATAAAAGTACAACAGCTGGGCGCGGTGGCTCACGCCTGTAATCCCGGCACTTTGGGAGGCCAAGGCAGGCAGATCATGAGGTCAGGAGTTTGAGACCAGCCTGGCCAACATAGAGAAACGTCATCTCTACTACAAAAAAAAAAAAATTAGCCAGATGTGGTGGCACATGCCTGTAGTCCCAGCTACTAGGGAGGCTGAGGCAGGAGAATCACTTGAACCCGGGAGGCGGAGGTTGCAGTGAGCCAAGACCGAGCCATTGCACTCCAGCCTGGGTGACAGAGCAAGACTCCATATCAAAAAAAAAAAAAAATGTATAACACAATTAGGTACAGTACAAATAACTACGTTACTGGTTTATGTATAAGCATATCTCAGGGATATTGCTGGTTCAGCTCCAGGCCACCAATAAAGCAAATACGCAATAAGGCAAGGCACACAAATTTTTTTGGTTTCTCAGTACATATAAAAGTTATGTTGGCCAGGCATGGTGGCTCATGCCTATAATCCCAGCACTTTGGGAGGCCAAGGCAGGTGAATCACTTGAGGTCAGGAGTTCAAAACCAGCCTGGCCAACATGGGGAAACCCCGTCTCTACTAAATATACAAAAATTAGCTGGGTGTGATGGTGCACACCTGTGCTAGAACCCAGGAGGTGGAGGTTGCAGTGAGCTGAGATCGTGCCACTGCACTCCAGCCTGGGCGATAGAGACTCCATCTCAAAAAAAATGTTATGTTTACACTATACTGTAGTCTATTAAGTGTGTAATAACATTATGTCTAGTAAACAATGTACATACCTTAATCAAAAATACTTTATTGCCAAAACATGCTAACAACCATCAGACACTTCAGAGAGTTGTAATCTTTTTCCAAGACCCACCAGCGGGGTCTTGCCTTGATGCTCATGGCTGCTAACTGACAAGGGTGATGTCTGCTGAAGGCTGAAGTGGCTGTGGCAATTTCTCAAAATAAGACAACAATGAAGTTTGCCACATCGTTTCATTCTTCCTTTGACAAAAGATTTCTCTGTGATGGATGCTGTTTGATAGCATTTTACCCACAGCAGAACTTTCAGACTGGAACCAATCCTCTCAAATTCTGCATCTGCTTTATCAATTAAGTTTATGTAATATTCTAAATCCTTCATTACCATTTCACCAATGTTCACGGCATCTTCACCAGGAGTAGATTCCATCAAGAAACCACTTTCTTTGGTCATCCCTAACATCTCCTCATCCATTAAAGTTTTAACATGAGACTGCAGCAATTCAGTCACAGCTGTAGACTCCATTCGGATTCTAGTTCTGTTACTATTTCCTCCACATCTGTAGTTACCCCCTCCACTGAAGTCTTCAATCCCTCAAAGTCATCCATGAGGGTTGAAGGGTTGGAATCAATTTCTTCCAAACTCCTCTTTATGTTAATAGTTTAACCTCCTCCCATGAATCACAAATGCTTTTAAGGGCATGTAGAATGGTGAATCCTTTCCAGATTTTCAATTTACTTTGTCCAGATCCATCAAAGGAATCACTATCCATGGCAGCTATAATTTTATAAAACATATTTCTTAAGTAATAAGACTTGAAAGTCAGAATTACTCCTTGATCCATAAGCTGAAGATTAGATGTTAGCAGGCATGAAACATCTGCATCTGAGCTTTAGGGTAATGAGGTGCACTGTGATATTTTGAAAGGACTCTATTTTCCTGAACAGTACCTTTTAATGGTGGGCTTAAAAAACATTCAGTAAACCATGCTGTAAACAGACGTGTTGTCATCCAGACTTTGTTGTTCTATTTACAGAGCACGGGCAGAGTAGATTTAGCCCTGCATTCTTAAGGGTGCTACAATTTTCAGAATGCTAAATGAGTTTTGGCTTCAATGTAAAATCACCAGCTGCATGAGTCCCTAACAAGGGAATCACTCTGATCTTTGCAGCTTGGACACCAGGCATCGACTTCTCTCTAGCTGTGGAAGTTCTAGATATCACCTTCTTCCAATAGAAGCCTATTCCATCTACACTGAAAATCTTTTGAGTGTAGCCCCCGTCAATGATCTCAGCTAGGTCTTCCGAATAACTTACTGCAGCTTCTACATCAGCATCTGCTGCTTCACCGTGCACTTTTCTGTTATGGAGATGGCTTCTTTCCTTAAACCTCATGAACCAACCTCTCTGTTAGCTTCAGACTTTTCTTTCAGCCTTCATAGAATTCAAGAGTTAGGATCTTGGTCTGGATTACGGTTTGGCTTAAGAGAATGTTGTGGCTGGTTTGATCTATCCAGACCATTGAAACTTTCTCCGTATCAGCAATAAGGTTGTTCTGCTTTCTTATCATTCGTGTGTTTACTGGAGTAGCACTCTTAATTTCCTTCAAGAATTTTCCTTTGCTTTCATAACTTGACTAATATTTGGCGTTAAGAGGCCTAGCTTTTAGCCTATTTGGCTTTTTGCATGCCTTCCTCACTAAGCTCAATCATTTCTAGCTCTGAGTTTTAAGTAAGAAACATGGGACACTTTCTTTCACTTGAACACAGAGAGACCATAATACGGTTATTAACTGGCCTAGTTTCAATATTGTTGTGTCTAAGAGAACAGGGAGGTCTGAGAGGGAGAGAGATGGGGAATGGCTGGTGGGTGGAGTGGTCAGAACACACACACCATTTCATTTATCGATTAAATTTAGTATCTTATATGGGCACATTTCATGGCGCCCCCCCAACAATTACAATAGCGACATCAAAGATCATTAATCAGAGATCACCATAACAGACACAATAAATCATGAAGTTTGAAATACTGTGAGAATTACCAAAATTTGACACACAGACACAAAGTGAACACATGTTGTTGGAAAAACAGCACTGACAGACTTGCTCGGGGCAAGGTTGCCAAAAACCTTCAATTTATAAAAAGCAAAGTATCCACAAAGTACAATAAAGCTAAATGCAATAAGACAAGGTATGCCTATCCTATACTTTTTTGGGTATTATTTTAAGTATACTCTTTCCACTTATAATTGTAGTGCCCGTAATCCCCACGTGTTGTGGGAGGGAGCCAGTGGGAAGTAATTGAATCACGGGGGTGGTTACCCCCATGCTGTTCTCATGATAGTGAGTTCTCACGAGATCTGATGGTTTTATGAGGGGCTTTACCCCCTTTGCTCAGCATTTGTCTCTCCTGTCACCATGTGAAGAAAGATGTGTTTGCTTTCCCTTCTGCTGTGACTGTAAGTTTCCTGAGGCCTCCCCAGTCACTGGGAGTCAATTAAACCTCTTTCCCTTATAAATTACCCAGGCAGTTCTTCACAGCAGTATGAGAACGGACTAACACAGTTGGTGATCCTGATCCTGTGTAGGTCTAGGGTAATGTGTGCTTGTGTCTTAGTTTTTAACAAGAAAAGTTTAAAAAGTAAAAAATAAAAATTAAAAAAATTAGAAAACAGAAAAAAGCTTATAGAATAAGGATGTAGAGAGACAATATTTTTGTACAGCTGTACAATGTGTTTTTGTTTTAAGCTAAATGTTATTACAAAATAATCCATTTTTTTAAGTTTATAAAGTAAAAGTCAGTTAAGGCTTATTACTGAAGAAAAAGCTGTTTATGAATTTAGTAAAACCTAAATGCACTGTGTTTATGAAGTCTACAGCAGCGTACAGTAATGTCCTAGGCCTTCACATTCACTCACAACTCACTCACTGAACGCAACTTCCAGTCCTGCAAGCTCCATTCATGGCAGGCAATATACCAGTGTACCATTTTTTAAAAATCTCTTCTACCTTATTTTTACTGAACCTTTTCTATGTTTAGATTGGTTTAGATACACATATACTCACCACTGTGTTATAACTGTACTCACTACATGTAATATGCTGTACCGGTTGCAGCCCAGGAGCAGTAATAGACTACACTAAGGTTATAGCAACAGCCTTGGTGTGTAGCAGGCTACACCACTCAGATACGTGTGAGTTCACCCTACAATGGTCACACATGACGAAATCACCTAACAAGACATTTCTCAGAACATATCCCCATTATTAAGGGATATATAGACTATATAAGCTTCAATCATCTGACCTTTCTGCAGGTCTAATATAATGTGGGCCTCCCATGCATATGCACGTCATTAAAATGGCTTTCCTCCTGTCACTCTGCCTAATGTTCATTGATTTTAGATTCAGTTATCAAACCTTCAGAGGGAGGAGTTTTCTCTCCCTTCAGTAACCTGCCCAATGCCACAGGGCATGAAGTGGCAGAGCGACTACTAGCATCCACTGCCACGCAGTCTGACTCAGTCTGCTTCCTTAGCCATAAAGCTCTGCCTCAGGTGGTAACCGAAAGCTGCTTAGGTAAATTCATGCAAGTCCTAGAAATTCCTAACCCAGTGAGGCTTCCCTCCGGGCCTGGGCACCTAGAGACCCCAGGAGCCCAGGACCAGCCTCTACCTGTAAAGTGAAGAATCTCCGTCCATTGTTTGCAGATGTAGATCTGGACATCCGTGCCCCCAAGGGCTAGGTAGGTACCACTCTGGTCGAAGATCAGTGACTTTACCTGCCAGAAACAGAAAGAGAGAAGGTCACACAAGGAGAACAGAAACTATGGGGCAATTGCGGATAAGCAGAAGCAATTAGATTAATTCAATAAATAATCGACAAACAAGGAGACACAATGGAAAGCTGGGTGGGGCGGGGGAAGGGCATACCTCGAAGTTGTTATCCAGCTGCAATGTCTTAAAGTTCTTAAGCTTGCGCAGATCCCATAGCTTGACAGAGGAGTCATCAGCCGCTGTAGCCAGGTAGTAACCATTCTCAGAGAAGGCGATGCTAGTGATGGGGCCCGAGTGGCCAGGGAAGTTGGCCACATTAGTACGTTCCTACAGTGGTGGTGGGTAGTAAAACACGTCACCCACAGATCATGAGAGGAAGAAAATGGAGCTCACCAAACCCCTACCTGAGATGTCCCTCACTGTCCTTCCAGGAAGGCCAGCCAGCGGGACCCCCCCAGACCACACCATCGTATCACACAGGCATAGCCAGCGATGGCCCCTTCAGTGCCAGGTGCCACAAGCACCTCATCAGCACCACGTTGTCACAAACACCCGCTCCGGCCCTGGGCCTCAGATGGAGGCCCACCGTGTCCTACCTTCAAGTCCCAGATCTTGATCTGAGAGTCCATGGTTCCTGTGCCAAAGATGAGTCCATCAGGGTGGAACTGTGCACAGGTGAGAGCTGTGGAGGAGGAAGACGGACCTGTGGTCAGAGCCCACCAGGGAGAGACTAAGAGCAGCAAAATTAGGTTCCTTGTTCTTCACGGTCCTCAGTGCACCCAGCACAAAGCCTGCACTAGGCAGGTGCTGATGGTAAATGTATCTTTAGAACAAATAAGCAAACGACTAAATAAAATGTAAAAGTAAATGATAAATAGCAAACAAAAAGGCTGAGCGCCTATGAGGCAACTTACAGCAGCCAGAGGTCTCATCTGTCACCTTGGTGAGCACACGCCCTGTCTGGATGTCAGAGAAAGCCCAGTACTGGGGGGGAAAAAAAAGAGAGAGAGAGAGAGAGAGAGAGAGAATGGAGTCAGTGAGAAAGTGGGTCCCAGGCTTTGGTGGCCTTTCAGGTAGACAGAGCCCCTGGTCTGGTAAACCCTGGCAAACCTAGCACCTCCCAGCAGAGAGGAAACATTCTCCTTTGAGGTTCTGGGGAACCAGCTGGGGTGGGAAGATGTTCCCGCCACCCAGGATGTTCAAGCTTGGGGACCAGCAGGCCTCTCCAGGGCACTGGCTGGGACCGCACCTGATCATCGGAGGAGCTCAGGAGATAGTCACCAGTGGCATGGAGGCTGAGGCCTGTCACAGCACTCTCATGGGCCCGAACCACCTGTACACAAGAGGCATTGGGGACCGACCAAATCCTGATAGTGGCATCGGGGGAAGCAGAAAACACCAGGTCCTACAAGGAAAACAGAGTATCAGAGTCAGAGAGGAGACACAGAACAAAACAATGTTATAAAAGGGGGCAGGGGATGCCCAAAACTACCAACAATTGCTTCACCTTTCAGCCCTGCCCTCCCTGGAACCACCTACCCACCCAATGGTGCCCACGACAGCCAATGGTAAACGCTATTAAAGTCGTAACTCATACAGCATCAGGGCTTGTGGAGGCGTCCTCGCCATCTAGTGGTAAAAAGGCTAACTGCAACAGAGAGCAATTTTCCCATTTCCAGGACCAAAGGAAGAATGTAGCTAGTACAATTGAGGGACTGAATTTTTTATTCTATTTCATTGAAATTTAAGTAGCCACATGTAGCTAATTGCTACTGTACTGTATGGCACAGGTCTGGGCAGTACTGGGACTCAAAGGGGCTGCATGGCTACATTTCAGGGCATCCCACATTTATGGATTTCCAGGGTAAGTTAGTTTTCCAAAAGATTTGGGGCAGGGAAAGAATTTCGTGTCACTCACCAATTTTTTGTTTAGTTAGGATATTAAAAGCCACAAGGCAAAAATAACTACCATCTTTATCAATACAATTTCATGAGACCTAACTATTAATACCCCATAAGCAAGAAAACAGTGCTCTCGATTTGAGTAATTTAGTCATGAAAAATTCACCATGTCATTCTTATATTTCTCATTTCCCTAAGGTCCAAGGGAAAGCTCGACTGGGAAGCACTAAACCAACCACTGTCCTGCAGCTCCAAACCCAAACTGTCTTAGGCTTGAAATTCGAATCCCATAATATCATTAATCCAGTCCCATGAGTTACCTTTACCCTGTAAACCAGAGGTTCTATTTACAACCCACACCACTTTCAATAGTCAACATGACTTTTACCCATCTCGGAGGGTCATGAGAAAGCAAATACACCTGTCTTCCTCATACCTGTGAGTTGAGATTGAGTTGAGCTTTGTTTTCTGTAGTTTATATGACGAACACTATAAGATTTTTTCTTTCCCTAATATAAAACTTTTCAATGAATATGCTTGTCAAACTACACATTTCCCTTCTCTCCCTGGCTGGAAGACCACTGCTTTAGAAGGTCTCACGCAGAGTGAAGGGCAATCTCCACAACTCCAAAGTGAAGCCCTTCCAAGTGCCCACTAAGGAGTCAGCGCTCTTTCTCAGCCCCACTTCACAGAGACAGCAGGGGGGTGAGGGACAAACAACAGCCAAGGAAAGAAGAACCAAAGGTGGCAAGAACCCCTTACCTGGGAAGGGTGAAACACCACGCTGGTGACCTTCTTGGTATGGCCTTTGAGGGTAGCCAGGATTTGTTCCGAACTTTTGTCAAACACAACGACATTTTTATCTGCTCCACCTGGAGAAGACCCAAAGAGACCATACAATGAGTCAGGCCCACCCAGGCCCTTTTGCTGAAGGAAATGCTTTTGTCCCCATGCCCATGAAGAGGACAAGGCGCATGCAAATTCCCTGCTGCCCCTCCCCACCTTGGCCTGCTGGGCTAGGCCCAGACTCTCACCAGTGAGGATCTTGTTAGTGTCAGACGGGCAGAGGTCTAGGGCCAGGATCCCAGGAATGCTGGCACTGTGCAACCCCTTTGCAGAGAGACACACCAAACCCTGTCACAGCCAAATCACAGCAGGCCACAAAGCCACAGGTCTCCCCTACTGCCATCCCCAGTCACCCATGTTCTCAGGGCAGCAAGAGTTACTTCTACTCCTTATCCATATCTCTTGGCTATCTGCCTGGTGCGGTAACTCCTTCACTGCATCACTGGGAAACCCACAACTGGGCAGGAAGAGGAGCCCTGACAGCTCAGCAGCCCAGGCAAGAAACAGCGCCAGGAACAGTGCCAGGAGCCCGGGACAGCTCTGTACTCAGCACTCCCCATGCTGGCCCGCCCACCCCAGACACAAAACAGGAGGGCTGTCCCCAAGACAGTGAAGACCCAGACACTCACCACGTGGGACGCCACCTGCCGGTATTTGCTGAGCTCTTCTGGCTTCACCAGCTCCTCAGGCACAGTCTTCCCTCTCTGAGAAAATGAAAAAGCCCCCAAAGTAGAGCAGCAATGAATCCAAGATCAGCCAGCCCCCTTTTTCCTAAGGGGTCAACTGCCTCCCACCAGGCCAGCTCTTTCTCCTGGCTTCAAAAGAGAACTCACCTTCTTGCGCTCCGTGGTTAGCACAGTGGCTTTGTCTTGAAGCTGGGGAAGAACAGGCTCAATGTGAGACAAATTATCTTGCAAGGAGAAAAGCACATTGGATGCTGGTCACATCTGTGCTTTCACAAGCAACACCCAGAACTTGCTATCTGCCAATTTCTACATTACAGGCTTAAAGGCATTCTCTCTTCTTACTTCCATCCCAGCTTTATAAGGGGGGTGTTGATGACCTTGTTTTACAGCTGCAGACACTGAGCCTCAGAGAAGTGAAGTCAATTGCCCAAGGTTGCAGAGGTGATAAATAGCAGAGCAGGAATAGAGGCCAGGACTGTAGAGCTCCCATAGGTCTACATGCCACTCAGCCAAGGGCTCAGACACATGCTGACAATTTGAACTGCTCAGAAAGACACTAAAAAGCCCTGCAAATGAGAATCCCACTGGACTTGCAATCAGGAGCCCAGCTCTGCCTCTGATGTGTCTTTCATCTGTAAAATAAGGATTATAATTCCAGTCCTATCGCCCTCATAGAAAAAAAGCAAGAAAATATATAAAAGTAGTTTACTATCTGCAAATAATACCCAAAACAATAAGGGCTAAAAGGTGCACTTATCAGTAATTAAATCGTTTAGATTCCCACATCAAGCCTATAAAGTGGATATTATTATATTCTCAGTTTAGAAGCTACAGAAATGAGACTTGGAAATCGGCTAAGGAAGCCAAGGTCATGTAGCTTACAAGTAGTGGCATCAAAATACAAACCCAGGCAATCTGGGCCCAGAATTCACGCTCTGCACCACTCAACTCCCAAAAGCATAGCGATTTTAGTCACGATGGACTCCAGACAGATGGGGAAAAGTAAGGGCCCATCAGCACTCCCACCAGGTGAGAGCAGGACTTACCTTCTGAATAATCTCTGGGGTCATTCCCACCAGCTCACCCAAATCCATTGGCTCACCCGCACCCTGAAGAGAAGAAAGGTGAGGGTGAGGGGCACAGAGCACCAAAGACACCTACATAAGGACAGCTCTGTGGGCCACTGCACACAAATGGGCTGTGGTAAGGGAAGGGGGACACTTACTACAACACTTGGTTGGGAACTTGGCACAGCCTGGGGCACAATGAGACCAGCCTGTGGTTTCAGGGTAGCCAGAGCTGAGAGAAAAGACGATGTTAGAAATGGGATATTACAAAGCAGAACCAGCCCAGGGTGGGGGATGGCAGGGGGCAGGCTGCACCTTCTCGGGCAGCAGTGACTTCCTTGGTGAGACGGGCAATGACACGGCAGGCGGCATCGTGCTGGTACAGAGCGTGCGACAACTCTTGGCGGGTTGTCTGCAGCTGCTGGCGCAGAGTGAAGCTGTGCAGCATGACTGCATCCTGGGAGAGGCAAATATTACTGTGAGCTGAGGCGGGGGGCGCAGGGAGCACCCAGTGGAGCCAGCTCTTGGGGAGAGGATGCTGCTTCCTATCCCACAGCCTAGACCAGTATCAGTGACCCAAACAATATCCGAGCACCATGAATGTGCCAGCAGACACTCTTGAGCTCCTACCCCAAGCCAAACACTGGGCACACAGACAGGAGTGGGAGTCAGCTCTTTCCCATCCCCACCTTCCCTAATTTACTGGCAAATTCCAGCTGTCATGCCGTCACCTCTCTAAAAGAGGATAACAACACTGCTGCTGCTGCTATTTATTGATTGCCCTCTTTGTGTCAGGCACTGTGCCAGACAGTCCTGCAGGATGTATTCAATCATTCAGTTCGTAATTCTAGAGCACCTACTACGTACCAGGCGCTGCTCTCAGTGCTGGGGATACAACAAAGAATAAAACAAAACCCTGATGTCACAAAACCCTGATGATGATTATCCAAATAATGCTCCATCCTTCCCACCCCCAAGTCCTAACTCAGCGATGCATTCTCTTCAAGTGGGGAAGATGCTGATTCTCTTGCAGGAACTCACCCACTCATCCTGCAAGGCTTTCAGAATGGCCGGGATGCTGGTGGCTGAGGGAGGCTTGGGCCGGATTGGGTGAGCAACTGCCGAAAGGGAAAGTAGGTATGAAGAGCATAACCCAGGGACCTCCCCTGCCATCACATCTTTTCCTTTTAGCCATAAACAGCCCACCATCTCCTCCTCCAGTGCACTGGCACCACCTCCCATCCTCTCAGGCTCTGAGCTAAGATGGCCCTAGACTAAGGCAGCCAATAGGCACCTTTGATGTCGATGAGCTGCTCCTCGGAGAGAGGCTGGTTGTTGATGGGGTCGGTACCATTCTCTGCAATGTACTTCTCAATGAGCCGCCGCTCATAAACATGATTAGAGACAGGGGACACACATGGGTGCTCCGGCACTTCATTAGAGACTGTAGAGAAAAGGCCGGCAGTGAGCTTGGAGTGAAGGCAATCTTGAGCCTAGAGGATTCCTCATCTGCTATCAGCCCCAACAAGACTAAGCATCCTCACAATCAACTAGCAAAAAGCAAGACATCTGACCCTAAGCCAGTTTTGTACTGGCCCCAGAATGCTTGCCAGCTGTGGAACTAGCTTTTCCTTTAGTCTCCTGACAATCAGATAGTCAACAAATAATTATTAACAACTACTATGTGCCAAGCACCTAGAGAACAGCAGTCCATTATCGCCACCTAATATCTGAACAATGATTGTGTACTCTATGAATACAGTTTACTCCATGACATGGAGACACACATGAAGCCATTCAAATCCCTTCCATCCATCTTAGTCTATAGCTCCAGAGGGATTATCAAAGAAATTATAAAGTCTGAGAATATAGGAACAACAAACTCAGTTTCTCCTAGTCTCTCACAAAACAAAATACTTCTGTGACCTCAGATGTGACCATCCGGGTGTCCCCCAATTCAATTCTGACACCAGGTACCTGGAGATAGTGTCAGATCACACGGGTTGAGGTCTCAGTCCCACCAGACTCCCCCACCCCTTCAGATGCCAATCGCAAGCTCCAGGTTGTTTGACCTGTTCTTCTGATCTACCAGCTGTAAATCAGGGTTCCCATGACCCCCTTTTTGGGTTCAATTAATTTGCAACAGTGACTCACAGAATTGTGGGAAACACTTATGTTGACCAGTTTATTATAAAGGATATTACAAAGGGTATAGATGAAGAGGTGCACAGGATGAGGTATGGGAGAAGGAGTACAGAGCTTCCCATGCCCTCCCTGGGCACCCCACCCTCCAGGAACGCCCACATGTTCTGCTATACAGAAGCTCTTTGAATCCTGCCCTTTTGTATTTTTATGAAAACTTCATTACAAAGGCATGATTCAATAAATCACTGGTCACTAGTGACAACTTCAGCCCCTCTCGTTCCCCAGGTAAGTGGTGGGTACGACTGAAAATCCCAACTTTCTAATACCCTTTAGTCTTTCTGGGTGACCAGTCCCCATCCTGAAGCTATTGAGGTCTGCCAGCTACCAGTCAACTGATTAGGATACAGGCAGACACTTATCACCTGGAAGATTCCAAGGAGCAAAGTGGCAATCATTACAATAAAAATATTTACATGGCACATGTCTATGTGCCAAGCACAATTCTAGGCATACAGTACAGTAATTCATGTTCACAACAACCCGCAACAGAGGTATCATTTACACTCTTGCCTGCGTAGACTGTGCGCCCCTTGAGGATAAGGATTACAGCTGGTCTCTCACTTCCAGTACAATGCAGATGCCCCCGGGGCACTCGGTAAACATCTAACGAATGAGTGAACCCTGCCAGGAAAGATAGTGCTGGGGAACGTAAAAGAGAGCTTTCCCAAGACTGGAAGGAAACAATGAATGTGAAGGTACTTTGCGAGCTGTAATTTCTTCAATGTGAGGGATTCCTTTTCCATCATTTCCCTTCCTTCTTCCCCCTCTCTGGATCAACGTACAGGTTCTGAGAAGAGACGGAGGTGAATAGCAAAAGGGAGGGGAAACGAGTAATCTGATGAAACAACGAAAAGGGAAAGGAAAACGTATGTACGTCATGATAAAATAGCAAAGGGAAAGATAGTGGAAGGTACGGAAAAAGCATGGATTCATGGTCCAAACTCCGTGTAACCTAACTACGTCACCCAGCTCTGCCACTGACTAGCTACGCATTCTTAGATAAGCCCCGCTCTTTCTGAGCCTTGCCTCCTCATTTGCAACACCAGGATCTTTTCTCCTTTAGGGAATTCTTGTGAGGATAAAATGAGATCCTAGACTTGGAAGCGCGTTGTAAACCAATAAGGGCTTTATAAATGTGCGCTGTTTTTAATTAGTCATACACTGTAAGGCTGGAAGCCATATACCTAGCTGCCAGCCTTGCCTACCTCTAACTCATCATGTGACCTTTACAAATTGCAAAAGCTGCGACTATCCGAGCAAGGCCTCACAAAATATCCAGTGCAATGCTCTCCATTTTGCAGATGGGGAAACCGAGGCACAGAGCCTTAAGCCAATTCACAAAGCCAACAGGAGGCGGACCCTGGACAAGACCTCGGGTTTCCGACTCTTACATCAAGGCTGTTTCCCCTGCACCAGCTCCCTCTGTCCAGGCCTGTTTCCACTCGGTAGAATGAGGCGACCTGCCTCAGTAATGCCTGCGACAATAAACCTCCGGCACTATATAAACTGCGGAGCACTGCGCAAATGCACCCCGCTCCGAGGGGAGGGCTCCGGGGCTGACAGGCCGCCGCTCTGCCTCTGGAGCGCCCCATTCCCGCCTCCACCCCGGCCCCGGCCCCGGCGCCGCAGTGGCCCGCACACGCTCCAGCGCCGCTCTCCGGCCTCCTGCGACCCGCGCTCGGCCGCAGGCAACACTCACTGGAGCAGATTAGGGACATGGCGCCGTTGCCGCGCTCCCAGGCGCCACACGCCGGACTCCGGGACTGGCTTCTGAGCCTCCGCGAGCCACTTCCGGTCCCCCGCTGCTGCCGGGACTGCTCAGCTGCGAGCTGGGAGCCGCCAGTCGAGCGATGCTCGCGTAGCGCTTCACGTGGGAATGCGGACAGCCGCGCGCCACTGCCTCCAGCACCTAACGGAAATAGACCTTTCCCAGAATGCAGCCGGGCAGGAAAGGGCCCGCCACGAACACTCGGTTATTTCCGGATTGACTCGGCTCGTTCCGTAAAGCGCCCGGGGATTGGCGGGGGCGTCGGAAGAGAGGAGACTGGAAACTACATTTCCCATGATGCAGTGAGAACTTAAAACCAAAGCAATTGGACAGCACTTGTTTTGACAACTGTGCGGCACTGTGTCACGGGACCCTGGTCTTTGAAACCTTGGTGTGCGCGATAATTTCCCAATTTCCCATTGTTAAAATGCAGATTCCTCGGATCTGCGTAGACAGACTGCGCCCCACGCTATTCTAAGTCAGGTGTTTCTCGGGCCACCCTTTAAGAGACACTGCTGGATGGCCTGGTGTTAAAAATACAGAGGCAGATGGGTACAGGAACTAAGAAAACGGCTAAGACAGCGTTTTGGTCCTGACTACTACCGTTTCGCTCTGTGATTTGGGGCAATTCACATTGGCTTCCCTGTCCTTTCTTCTTTGTCAAAAGACAAAATCACAACAAATTTAGTTTAAAGTTTTTTGTTTGTTTTTGTTTTTTTGTTTTGTTTTGTTTTTGTTTTTGTTTTTAAGAGACGGACTCTGGCAATGTTGCCCAGGCTGGAACGCAGTGGCTATTCACAGGTGCAATCGTAGCAATCATGGCTATCACAGGTGCATCCTGGAACTCCTGGGCTCAAGTGATCCTTCTGCCTCAGCCTCCAGAGTAGCTCTGGGACTTAGGGTGCAATTCTGTAAAATTGGGCAGCGCCTTACACTATAAAATATAATGGTTGTTCCAATGAGCTGAACAGGGGAGCTTGGTTTTTTAGACAGAAAAGGACTGAGGAAAACAGAAACAGAACAAAAATGGGATTGGTCATTTGGTAATCTCAAAATTACTTTTCTTGTAAAGGTTAAAGTGGAGGGTACTTCTTTATCATGCCATGTAAAACTTGCCTGTTTGGGAATTTAGCTCTCCCCGCCAACACACATGCACACACACACTCTCTCTCAGAAGGTCGTAAAGATCTTAGTTTCAGCTCATTGGTGTGGAACTTCAGCAGGACTCTTTTTAGCTTGGTCTGTTAGGCCTAGCGCAAGAGCTCAGTCCAAACCAGTGGCCTCTTATCAATTTATTTTGTATTTTCTGTTTCTCTTCCAGCTCAGATAGTGTATGATTCTTTGTGGATATCTGTAAGATAAGATACTCTCAGGAATCATGCAAAAGACATGTGGTGTGGACTATAAGGTATCAAGACAAACGGGCAGGATGAACAGGATGTGTGAGTGAGAGGGACTTTGACAGGTGGCAGTATTCAGAGGAGAAGGAGAAGGAGAAGGAAAGGCATTCCAGAAGGAGAAACAATGTAAGCAAAAGCTTGGAGAGAAAAATAAAAGTTACAGGTACAAAAGGTAGTATGGCATAGTGGCCAAGAGCATGGACTCTGAAGTCAGACTGTGTGCTCAAATCCTAGCACCACCCAGGTGATTGACTGTATGAACTTCTCTATGCCTTAGTTTCCTCATCTGTAAAACAGAGGGAGTGATGACAGGGGTAGAACTAACTCGCTGAACTCTTATGAGGAGCTAATATGCAAAAGGCCATTTCATCTCTCTCTTGCACCAACAAAGTAGCTTGCCACTTGTTCCTTGCTTCCAGCCTGGCCTCCTCCTCCTAATCTACTTTCCACAGAGCAGCCAGTGATCCGCTTTGAATGAAATATCGATTCATGTTATTCCCCAGGCATTTCATTCATCCAACAAATATTGATTGAGTACTTCCTATGTGCCAAGCCCTATTCTAAAAACTGGAGATAGAAAAGGTCAACAAGAAAGACACAGTTTCTGCTCTTTTGGAGCTTACACTGTACTAGGAGTGGTGGGAGCACAGAGACAATCAACACTTAAGAAGAAATTCCAGGCCGGGCGCGGTGGCTCAAGCCTGTAATCCCAGCACTTTGGGAGGCCGAGACGGGCGGATCACGAGGTCAGGAGATCGAGACCATCCTGGCTAACACAGTGAAACCCCGTCTCTACTAAAAAATACAAAAAACTAGCCGGGCGAGGTGGCGGGCGCCTGTAGTCCCAGCTACTCGGGAGGCTGAGGCAGGAGAATGGTGTAAATCCGGGAGGCGGAGCTTGCAGTGAGCCGAGATCTGGCCACTGCACTCCAGCCTGGGCAACAGAGCGAGACTCCGCCTCAAAAAAAAAAAAAAAAAAAGAAGAAATTCCAGAGTAGTAGTGCTATGAATGCAACAAATCAGAGCAAAGTAGATAGAGGTGCTGGGGATTGGAGGAACAGCCACTTTAGACAGGGCACTTAGAGAGTGCATCTTTGAGGAGCTGATTTTTTTTTCGCTGAGAACTGAATGAGGGTATGGAGCAAAAAAGTTTCTCCTCTGCCCTCTAAAGATTTGCTGAAATTAACTGACAAACGACAGAATAACAGGAGAAACGACATACAAGTGTATTAGTGTGCAAGTGTGCACAGCAGTCATACAAAATATGAGGCTCAAAGAAGGAACAGGTGGCTGATGCTTACTTAAATGGCACCCAGGAAAGAGGGAGATGGAAATGTAGGCAATTTTGAGGGCTAGCAAATAATTTTTAGGGGAAATGAATGAGCCCCAAGAACAGACAATGCCTTGGGACAAAGTTCTTATTTTTGTTTTTGTTTTTTTTTTTTTTTTGAGACGGAGTCTCGCTCTGTCGCCCAGGCTGGAGTACAGTGGCCGGATCTCAGCTCACTGCAAGCTCCGCCTCCCGGGTTTATGCCATTCTCCTGCCTCAGCCTCCCAAGTAGCTGGGACTACAGGCGCCCGCCACCTCGCCCGGCTAGTTTTTTGTATTTTTTAGTAGAGACGGGGTTTCACCGTGTTAGCCAGGATGGTCTCGATCTCCTGACCTCGTGATCCGCCCGTCTCGGCCTCCCAAAGTGCTGGGATTACAGGCTTGAGCCACCGCGCCCGGCCGGGACAAAGTTCTTATGAGCTCTGGAGGAGGTGGCAACAAATTGTGGGAAGGTGAGGGGCAGAACTCCATTGTGAACAAAGGTTGTCTTATGCTCATAAAGTCTCCCAGGTAATCTGTTATAGCTCCCTCAGAAGAATAGATTAAAAGTCTCTCTAGGTGTAGTGGTGAGTTGATGACTTTTAGTTTTTATTCTTCTCTAGTGGTTAATCTTTCCTGGTTATTTGATGAGTTTCCTGTGAAGAGGGATTTGAGACAATTGCACTTCTTTTGGAAGAAATTTTCTGAGATAAGGGAACTTCTAGAGAGAGCTTCTACCTGCACTTAGGATGGGGGTCAGTGGGCAAGAGAAGGTTAGAAAGTCCTTGGTTCTGAGGCAGCTTCTAAGACCTTCCCATTTCTTTTCATTCAAAAGTGCTCGGCATGCTGTAACCTCAGGACCAATCCAAACTGGGCCTACTCTTTTGATAATAGAATGTCATGTTCTCTTGTAGGTATGACAGAGCCGAAACTCCAAGTCATGTCAGCAGGACATGCACAATAGAAAATGCTTTGACATCTAACAACACCCAGAACCAATGATTCTTCCCTGTAGTACCAAGAAGACCTAGACATGAACAGAACCTAAATGCTAGAACTGTTTCAGGAGCAAAGAGTCTGTTGACGAGAAAGATCCAGGGCAAAAATCCACCTCAACATACCCGTGTAGTCAAATTTGAAGCCCTCCAATCAGACCCTGCCAAGCAAAAATTCCTAATTCTTTTCCTTGCCCTCTGTATTAGTCTGTTTTCACACTACTGATAAAGACATACCTGAGACTGGGCAATTTACAAAAGAAAGAGGTTTAATTGGACTTATAGTTCCACGTGGCTGGGGAAGCCTCACAATCATGGCAGAAGGCAAGGAGGAGCAAATCACATCTTACATGGATGGCAGCAGGCAAAAACAAAAAGCTTGTACAGGGAAACTCCTGTTTCTCAAAACCACCAGATCTCATGAGACTTATTCACTAACACAAGAACAGCACAAGAAAGACCTGCCCCTGTGATTCAATTACCTCCCACTTGGTCCATCCCTTAACATGTAGGAATTCAAGATAAGATTTGGGTTGGGATGCAGCCAAACCATATCACCCTCTGACCCCTTAAAACTTGCCCCAGTTAGGGAAAATTAGGGAGACAGATTTGAGCCATGCCTCCAGTCTCCTTGCTGGGTGGCCCTGCAATAAAGCCTTTCTCCACTCAAAAGCTGGTACCATAGTATTGGCTTCTATGTGCATCAGGCAGTAAGCCTATTTGCTCAGAAACAATACTAAAGCACCATACTTTGAGGTATCATTCTCTGAGCCCCAACCAGGGGTCATTCCTGAGGCCATGAATGAGAGAGAGAGTTTCTGGATGAGGAAACTTGACCCCAAGTCTTGTACCATCTGGCCCATGCTGACCATCATGGTCTCACTTTATCTTCTCTCCAACCACATTGGCCTTTCAATTCCTCAAACATACCCATTCTGGCTGGTTTCAGAACTTCTGCCCGGACCACTTTCCTCTCCTCCCTCCCTCTTCCCCCTCCTGTCTCAAACCCTCCAATGTAAACTTCAGTCTCGCCTTAAATGTCACTTCCTCTGGAGCCCTTTTCATGGTCCCTGGTTTACATTTAGTCCACACAGCAAACTGTAATTGTCCTCCAAACCACTTCAAAGAACTGTAATCATTTAATTATCTATTTATAAGTATTTGATGTCTGGGTTCTCCACTAGAGTGTAAACTTCATGATGGTAGGAACCATCATTGTTCTGGTTACTTTTGCTCTCAGAGTGTAAGAGTGCCACATTGTGCCTGGCACGTAGCAGGAACTTTGATTGTTGGTTGAAAGACAGGTTGCCTGACAGGCCATGCATCTCAAGTACTGTACTTGGATGTGTGGTAGGAAATAAAATGGATCCGTTTAGGAGAGGCCTTGAACCCAAGGTGGTTAAACTTGGGTGGTGATTGGGCTGGCAGCACAATAGCATGTGTTTGCATTTGAACTGTGGAGTGATAACCACACTTTTAGAGGTTTCCTGTGGAAGACACTTACTGGATGGGTTGGAGTGGGACAGACTAGAAGGAGGGAGACTCAGTAATTAATTGTTGAACCAGTCTTTATTGAGTACCCATAGTGTGTCAGCCAGGCATGATACTAGGTGTTGGTAATATCACAATGAGCAAAACCAGAGATGCCCCTCTGCTGGGGAGTTTATGGCTATGACAGCAGGATGCAGGAAAAAGGAAGTCCCTTCAAGGCTTTTCCGTTTCATAAGCCAGTTCACAGGGAATAGAAAAAATTCAGGGCACTTGATTTTGGAGAAACAGGGAGACTTAAGGGAAAAGAGATACATGTATTGGTGCTGGTGGGTCCCTGAGGAAGGAACTCTATGCCTTGTTCCCTCAGACCAACGCTGCTGTTGCTGCCTGGGGAGCATGGGGACACATCGGCCAAAGACCCAGAGGAAGCTCAATTTCCCAGGTATCTTCAGTGGCAATCTGTGTGGACAAGTGACAGAAGATTAGGCAGGGAGAAGTTGCCAGCTTAAACGACTGACAGTGATAATTAGATGAATTTTCTTTTTTTCTTTTTCTTTTCTTTTTTCTTTTTTCTTTTTTTTTGGACATGGAGTCTCACTCACTCTGTCACCCAGGCTGGAGAGCAGTGGTATGATCTTGGCTCACTGCAACCTCTGCCTTCTGGATTCATGTGATTCTCCTGCCTCAGCCTCCTAAGTAGTTGAGATTACAGCACACACCACCACACCCGGCTGGTTTTGTTTAGTATTTTTAGAGACACAGGGTTTCATCGTTTTGGCCAGGCTGAACTTGAACTCCTTCACCTCAAGTGATCTGTCCGCCTCAGCCTCCCAAAGTGCTGGGTATTACAGGCGTGAACCACTGCCCCTGGCCAGGATTAGATAAATGTTCTCCCCCAATTTTGGCCCTATGTTCATTTTCCAAAAGGTGTATACAACCTGAAAATCAAGGATGGGAAGATCCCTGAACCGTCTGAGATTGTTTCTGCTACCCACATGGAAAACAGAGTTGAAAAGAAATTAATTTGTCATCGAAAAAAAAAGGTTAAATTTCTTTCCCAGGTAAGTCTGTGACCTGAGATTGGTAATCCTACACATCAGAAAGGATCTAACAAGCAAATGTAAAATTGAAACTGTTAGAAAAGCTGGAAAGTGAGGTTCAGGATGCTACCAGAGCCTGTTCTGGAAGAAGGACTCTTAGCTGAGGGGCAGGAAGTGACAAGAGCTCAGATGAAGATGGATGTGTCTGAGGAACATTTGATGGAAAGAAACAACTGGGTGAGGTGACAGATTGGGAGCCTACAGAGTGTGTATTCTGGGAGGTAGGCAGAATTAGAAGGCTGAATGATTGGGGGTGGCAGGGAAGAGTTACGTTTTAGAGGGCTGAGTTTGAGAAACAAGTTTTAACATCAAAAGGAAGCTCTCCTATGACAGCTCTTGATGGTTATAAAAACATTCGGTCAGCAACGTGGATTTTTTTTTTTTTTTTAATGTTCATGATTGTTGCTTCCTTGAAACTTCACACCTACCGTGAAGTGGTATTTTTAGGTCCTTTATAGTTCTTGAACGTCAAGCAGTGAAGGCCCAGAGAAATGAAGCTGTGTGCTCAGGATCACACGACAGGCAAGGGATCACTTCATTCGGAAGCACTATTCATTCCCCTAAACGGTGCTGCTGAAGCAGGATATTGCCCTGACCCTTTCACAGGACTCACAACAAGGGTGCCCCGTTTACTCAGCCCGCTGCTCTCAACTTCTCGTGGGAGGGAGTACGCAAGTGAACGAGGCGGGAACTGGAGTGCACAAGCGCTGGAAGAAGCCAGCTGTTCTTCGGCACCGGTGGGATCACACTCCACTCACTCAAGATTCACTGCGTTCCACCCCTCATAGGAGGGAGCATGCAGGTGAGTGGGTGCAGGAGCCAGAGTGTGTGCTTTCGGGCACCGGCAGGAACGAATTCCGTGCAGCCCCGTGGCAGCGTCCAGGCAGGGTGCCTGAGGCTCCCGAAGCCCCAGAGGGCATGTTACAGTGCTCTTTCGGCTCTGCCGTCCGTGGACGGCTTAAGTGTTAACAGCTCAGTGGGGCCGCGGTTGCCCTCCACCAGCGAGGGCAAAGGGCCAGCGTGACAGCCTTTGTATCCGCACTGGTGGCTCCCCAGCTCTTGTCCAGCGTCCAAGAAAAATAAAGTTGCACGAACAAATTAAAGGACAAATGCCTGGGATTTTATTGCTGATGAAAATGGATTTCAGAGGGAAGGGGAGCTGAAAACAGATGGGTGGGACAGGCGGGTATGTAGTCTTCCCTTGAAGCCCAGCTGTCTCCGGCCAGATTCGTCTCCGAAGTTATGCCTCAAGCTGTCCCTCTGAAGACAAGCTGCTTCTCTCTGACATCCAGCCATGGTCGTCCCCTCATCCAGCTGCTTCTCCTCTCTGCCAGATGAGTCTGGAGTCTTTCCAGGCACAGGATGAGGCAGGGCAGAGACATGGGTGGCTTAGGAAAAGGGAACATTCAACTAGGAAAACATGAATAGAAGTTCTCACTTTGGGCCACGGTTTCAGGCTTTTTGGCTTGCGGGTGGGGTTTCCCCAGGGACCCGCCCTTTTCTACCTAGCATTTATCTGCCCCCTGTCCCTATCACTGCCTTTGTGGCAGAAAAAGGAGAGCGGGAGTTGGTTCCACTCCTTCTCTAAAATTCTGAACTAGCATTTGGGAGCCGTCGAATTTTACGAATTTTCTTTTCTTTTCTTTTTTTTTTTTTTTGAGACGGAGTCTCGCTCAGTCGCTCAGGCTGGAGTACAGTGGCCGGATCTCAGCTCACTGCAAGCTCCGCCTCCCGGGTTTACGCCATTCTCCTGCCTCAGCCTCCAGAGTAGCTGGGACTACAGGCGCCCGCCACCTCGCCCGGCTAGGTTTTTTGTTTTGTATTTTTTAGTAGAGACGGGGTTTCACTGGGTTAGCCAGGATGGTCTCGATCTCCTGACCTCGTGATCCACCCGTCTCGGCCTCCCAAAGTGCTGGTTTTACAGGCTTGAGCCACCGCGCCCGGCCTACGAATTTTCTCTCTGGGGGAGCGCATGCGTTTTCCTAGCGCAGTGTGCCTTTAATGCCTTTCTCTTTCGTGCCTTTTTAGCGCGAAGCTTCTAGGAAGACCAGGTGCTCGTTAGCAGCCCGGTTAGAACAACATTGCCCACAATGCCCCAAGGAACATTTGTAGCTCGAGAACTACATTACCCAAAATGCCGAGCGGTGGCAAGAGGGGGATTAGCTTCCACTCCGATTTCAAAGATCCAGTTTACCCACTCTGCAGCCCACATATAGTCATTTATTTCCCCTTTCCAGCCAGAGACTTCCGTTCCCTGCTGGAACTTCCGATCCCATTCTTCTCTCGGTGGGAATGCTTGTGGGGAAAAAAGAAACGCAATAGATAAAGCGGGGCGCATGCGCTCCCGGCGTGGGTTTCGATTGTGAGAAAGGCCGGCTAGTTTCCGGGCTCATCCCGCCTTGCGCATGCGGAGAAGGCAAACCAACGCCCGGAGTTGAGGCGCGTTTTTGGTGGCGCGTTTCAGCGAAGTCGCACGTGAAGGATAGCAGTGGCCTGAGAAAGGTGAGTGCGGGCCGAGGCCGGAATGCGGGGCAGCGCACGGGAAGGGGAGACAGCAGCCGCTGCAGGCGGCACCAGGCAGAGCGGCGAGGCCTGGAGAGTCCGAGTAGGGAGGGGTCCGCGCGCCCAGCGGGCGAAACAAACAGGGGACCCGGATCCTCGTTGCTATGCAACCGGGGGCGTCGTTTCCAGGCAACCCGGGAGGCGCATGTTTCCGGGGAGAAGAGGGTTGCAGCAAGGTACCGAGGTCCGGCGGAGGTGGAGCGGCTCCCGGGCGTGGGGACCAGACTAGCGCCAAACCCGACCCCCGAGTCCCGACCCACGGCCCAGCCTCCTGCAGCCTCGGCTCGAGCCCCTCGGGGGGCTCCCAACTCATGGGTCGCGCCACGTCCCTTGCCAGCGACGCCACCCCTCAGCGCTTGGCAGGGGACGCGCCGTTCGAAATAGCACATGCCACTGACACCCTCTCTCCGGGAGGCTGGGCCCTGGGGAGAGCGCGGAGCGGCCGGGAAGCTGCCCCTTTGCCGTCGCCCTGCCCCCAAACAGTTGCTGGGCAGCAGCTGTCAGGGGTTTAGTGGGAGCTGCCCCCAACCTGCCAGGGCGCTGACTTCATTCTCTGCAGTGGCGGCTTCGCCCTGTTTAGGACCTTCCTTTAGACTCAGCTGTGCTTCTCGTGTGGCTGCTGTATATTTGGATCTACTATTAAAATAACCTCCCTCCTCACCTCTCCATGGCTTTCTGGTTCTACCCTCACGATTTCTTGGCGGGTTGCTAATATTCATTTAACAAGCATTTATTAGTCATCTTTCCTACTAGGCGCTCGGGATTCCAAGATGTCAAGTCTAACCGGGAGGCGCTTGGTGTAATGGGGAAGGCAGGTTGATAAACTGCTAAATTATGCTACGATATATAATCAGTGGTAATGCGTGTGCTGCAACATTTCTATAGATGTTTAGTTTACAAAGCGCTTGCTGAATAAATATCTCAACTCCTTACACTCACTTTTACGTTTGAGGAGACTGCAACTCAGGCAGGTTAAGTAACAGGTGTAAAGGTAGTGACTTCTAATCTGTGGCACACTTGAGCCTGGGACGGAAGTCTGGGGTCCTTTGTGCACTGCTGCACTTTTGAAGCTTTGCTTAGACTTTTCCCTGAGCTGCTGGCTATGCATCAGAAATTCCTAGGGAGCTTTGCAAAACAAAGGGCTGAGTCCCTCTCTGGAAGAGTCTGAGTGAGTAGCCCTGGGTGGGGCAGACATCCTCGTTTAATAGGCTGCACAGGCATTTCGGATGGGCAACCAAAGTTGAGAACCGCCGCTCCTCAGGGGCAGCTATGAGCAGCAGCGGGACAGTCAGAGCCGGTAGAGGGCACTTTTTGCCGCCCCTCCTGCTACCTGGTGATTCATAGCATGAAATGAAACTAACAAAAGGAAAGAGAAGAGGAGGAAGGAGCCTTGATTGGGAGGAGGGGCGTGAAATGCCCCATCCTACCCTTGTAGCAAACCACAGCTAAACGTAAGCAGTGGCGCCCCCTCACTAACACAGTAAGTAAAGCTGTTTCCCCAGCCCGGCTGGGCTCTCCAGACCCACCTGGGCCATATTGCAGCTGCCGAACAGAAGTGGCAGGTTTTGTCCCCCACCTTTTGCTGTCCTCTCATACCTCTTGGTACAAAACGAAGGCCTATAAGCCCAGAAGGCAGATGATCTCGTTGTATGTGTTCCCTCGGAGGAGTCTGGATGTCCTTCACTTTGAGCTTGTTGATGAACTTCAGCTCCATAAGGGCAGGGGCTATGTCCTATCAAGGCAGCATGTGGCTGTGGGACAAGCAAAAAGGCAAGATGGAGATCCTGGGTACTGGAGTCAAGTCCCAGCTCTGCTGTGTGATCTTGGATAAGTCACTCAACCTCTCTAAGCCATACTTTTCTGACTAAAATGAAGAGGGTAATAATATCTTAAAAGATTGTTGTTAGAGTTAAAAGAAGTGATGAAAAAACAAGCACTTTGTGAATTATAAAGCACCACACAAAAATTATTACAACATATGTATACATATAGATATGTATAAACTTTGTATTATTATGAGTTGCTGTTGAGTGCCTACTATTTGTCTTGCAGAAGGTGAAGAAGTTTTAAGACATGCTTCCTCCTCACAGAGGCTGAGACTGTTTCCACGCCTTTAGTAAAACTATTTGATTAGGCCAAAGTGAGGAGGCCTAATAGCAGTGATTCATACTGCCTGAGATTCCCCTGGAAAAAAATGAGGAGTCCTGTTAAAGAAAACAATTTGAAAAAGCAGACCAGCCAGCCAATCTCTGCACTCATTATCTCCAAAGGGTACACTACACAATCCTATTAGATTTGGTTTCTGGTGCACTTCAGATCATCAGCTGGCATGACAATGCCAGCCTCACTGTAGAGGGCTTATTTCAAGGTCTCCTAGCTCCCTTTGACTGGGGCAGACGGCCACTGGAAAGTTGGGGCTGGCACAGAACAAGACAGGCTGCTGTGGGAGGAGCTGCTCATGGCACCCTGACCTCCTAGGGCTGAGGAAACGACATTTGATCCCTCCTGGTGGAGGTCCTTGGATAAAGGATCTGACCCAAGATAGCATCCCTGCTCTTTAAGTCCCCAACATGGTTATGACCTAGATAACTCAGGAACAGACCTGTGCTTTCCTCATCTCTGACCACTGGCAGGCAGGAACCATCTGGTTCTTGATTTGTGCCAAAGAGAGGGCTTAGAGCAGCTGTTTCTGGACCAAAAAGTACCCTAAATGTAGTATTTTTTAGAACCCTTTCCTAGACTCCTCCTTCCCACTAAGCAAGACTGGGACATCCTTCTCTTCTCTCTCGTCCATCCTCAAGCTCTGGATTTATGTTCACCTCACTGAGTGCCTGCGTAACTGCAAAAACTTCAAAAACCTGACTGCTCCTACCTCAGGGGCATGGCTTAGCCTCTGAACATCAGGTCT
This sequence comes from Theropithecus gelada, assembly GCF_003255815.1. Lineage (NCBI taxonomy): Eukaryota > Metazoa > Chordata > Mammalia > Primates > Cercopithecidae > Theropithecus > Theropithecus gelada. The sequence goes on along the minus strand of NC_037682.1, from coordinate 13,331,382 downwards.
GAATCATGAAAACTCCTGGAGCTACAGGTTCATTTCTGAGCCTGGAGGAGAACAGGGAATTTGCTGGCACTGTCTGACATTTCTCAAGCACAGTGGCAAATAGAAGTTGAACTTGCATACTTTTTTCTTGGCTGATCTTTACCTGCTTCAATGAGTTGGCACTTGTTGGATCTTAACTTGTCTGTGGCATTGTGTTACAAGACCAGAGCACAAAGCACAAAATTGTTAGGTAATTTTCACCAGTAATTCACTGAGATGAGTGGTAGATGCCATGTTTATTTTAACTCATGAATAATCTGTGGTGTGACTTTTTTTTTTTTAAGAGTCTTGCTGTCTCGGCCAGGATAGGGTACAGTGGCATGATCACAGCTCACTGCAGCCGTGACCTCTTGGGCTGAAGTGATCCTCCCCCCTCAGCCTCCCAAATAGCTGGGAGTACAGGCATGCACCACCACACCTGACTAATGAATTTTATTTATATTTTTGTAGAGACAGGGTCTCCCTATGTTTCCCAGGCTGCTCCCAAACTCCTGGGCTCAAGCAGTCCTCCTACTTCGGCCTCCCAAAGTGTTGGGATTACAGGAGTGAGCCACCATGCCTAGCCTGTATGACTTTCGAAATCACTTCTGAGAATTAGTTGGAGACAATACAGCAGAGTTGTTGTGTGTGAGGGGTCCAATGTCAGAAGTACCTGGATTCAAATGCTGGTTTCCCCACTTACTACTTAACTTGCCTCAATTACTTCATCAGTAAAATGGGGGAAAATAGCAACACCCAGCGGATGGGCTGTTGTGACAGTTAAATGAGCGAGGTGGTGCATGGCAAGACCTAGCTGAATGTTAGCTTTTGATTAATAGTATCTTTCTTTAAAGGTTGTTTATTATACCCTTGCCCACTGTCCTTGTCCCTTTTCTGCTTGCTATAACAGAATACCACTGACGGCGTAGTTTATAATGAGCAGAAATTCATTAGGGTCACAGTTCCAGAGGCTGGGAAGTCTAAGGGCATGGCGCTGGCATCTGGCAAGGGTCATCCTATGGCAGAAGGCAGAACCCAGCACATGAGACAGAGAGGAAATCAGACCAAAGTAATCCTTTTTATCAGGAGCTCCATTCCTGGGATAACTAATCCACTCCCAAGAAAACGGCATTAATCCATTCATGAGGGCTAAACCCTCATAACCTAATCACCTCTTAAAGGTCCTCCCTTTTAATACCATCATCATGACAGTTAAATTTCTTTTTTTTTTTTTTTCATGTTGGAATTCATTTATTTGGAAAGGAAATTCAATTGATATTTAATCGAATTCATAAAATCACAGAAAATGTTTAGACATGAAAAGTGAATCTAGTACAATCTACTTATTTTACAAAATGGAATTTTTTTTCCAAACTATGGAGAGTCTAATATAATTTTTTTTTTAAATTATACTTTAAGTTCTAGGGTACATGTGCACAACGTGCAGGTTTGTTACATATGTATACATGTGCCATGTTGGTGTGCTGCACCCATTAACTCGTCATTTACATTAGGTTTATCTCCTAATGCTATCCCTCACCCCTAAATTTCTTTTTTTTTTTTTTTTGGCGGGGAAGGGGTCAAACTATTTTACTGAGGGGAATGGGGTGTCAAAAAAGTACTGAGGATCATGAGATCCAACATCCTTGGCTGGGCCGGGAGCTCCCAGGCTCTGCAGGTGGTGCAAGGACACTTAAATCTCAACATGAGTTTTGCTCTTCAAACTACAGCACCTCCATTGGGGGTGGGGAGGTGAGATCACTCTGTATCAGTGGTTCTCAACTTCATACAGGGGAACTGCCTAGGGAGCTGTTGCAGGTCTAAGGCTAGGCCACACCCAGACAATGATATCAGAGCCCCTGGGCTTGGGACACAGACATCAGTACTTGTGAAGCTTCCAGGTGATTCCAGGGAGCAGCCATGGTTGAGACCCATGATATAACTTGACTCCTAATGAAGATGGGTGGAAGCAGAAGCTTGGGTTCAAATCCTGGCCTTTCTGTGTAGCCCAGTGACCATGGGAAAATGCTTAACTTCTGAGTCGCAGTTTCTTTCACCTGTACCTGTAGGGATGAGGAGGATAAAAGCCACCTCACATGATGGTCCTGCAGAGAAGATGACATATGTGCAGTTATTCTTGTTTGAGCACATAACTGAGCACTTTTCTTTATACCATTATATGGCAGTAATCCTACTTGTGTGCTATTTTTAAGTTGTTTTTTATACCAGCTTTATCTTAAGTAGATTATAAGCTCCTTGGGACAGAGCCTTTATAGAGTCTTATAATTCTTTTATGCCTATAGCACCTACGATACAGGGACAGGCCTTCAGATTTTTAGAACTGGCACAAACCTGAGAGAGATCTTCTCACCCACTCTAAAGTGTTGAATAATATTTGCTGGTTAATTAACATGCAAGTGGTAAAGAATGTGAAAGAGGAACCTGTGAGTCAGATGGTTGTACCCAGCTCCAGTTGGAAGTCCCAGTCCTTCCTCTCCCAGCTAACAGCACTTTCTTTCCAGGGTTAGCTTGGTGCTTGCTGGAGGTAGGGGCGGAGAAGGATGTTGGGATAATGAGAGCTGGGAGGGTGAGTGCGTCTACCATGGCACTCAGCTCATGCTGTGCTTCTCTCCTGGCAGACCCAGTCATGGCAGCCTCCAGCATCAGTTCACGATGGGGAAAGCATCTGTTCAAAGCCATCCTGATGGTCCTAGTGGCCCTCATCCTCCTCCACTCAGCATTGGCCCAGTCCCATCAAGACTCTGCACCACCGGGCCAGCAGAAGAGAGAGGCCCCAGTTGATCTCTTGACCCAGATAGGTCGATCTGTGCGGGGGACACTGGATGCCTGGATTGGGCCAGAGACCATGCACCTGGTGTCAGAGGTAAGGAAGGTAGTCCCTGTGTGACTACACACATTAAGGAAAAGTAAAAGAGAGGTTGGTAATGGCCAACTCATCTTAGTTCCACATCTTCTCTGGTGCAGAGAGCCCCAAATTCCACAAAAAGAAGCCACACAGCACTTGTCTTTGAATTCCTCGTTATTTGATTCCTATCCTAGGGCCTTTTAGCTCCACCCCTATCTTTTCCTGGCTCCTGCCCTTTCCTTGCCAGAAAGGCTGGAAAATGAGCCATCTTTATAAACCCATGTTACTGGGTGACCGTAGAGTCTCACTTTGGTCTAAATCTGACCTAGAATCTCGAAATGGCAAAATATCAAGCCCTGAATCCATTCCTTCACCTGTAGAAGTGGGTTGGGCTTATTGGGAGCCTAAGGCAGGGTTATCTTTTTTACCTAGTGGCATCCCAAGCGTGGTATCACATAATTTTGATAGGCTGGACTGAAGGGCTGAGACAATCATTTTTTAAATCCATAATATAGTATAGCTGATAGACTCCTTTTTCACTGAAACATCCTATCCCTTTACAGATGTTCTCCACACACCTTCATGACTCCCTGGAAGGCTAGCAGGGCTCCACTTTTACAGGGTGACTACTAAAAGTATTTAATTGTCTCCGTCATTCACACACAAGTACACCTACTACTCCCTCCAGAGTATCCCAGCAAAGCAGTTAAATTATGTCCCAGATGCCCTGGTTTCCGGTTCAGGAAGGAGAGACGGCCTGTTGGCCATCCCTGTACACTAGAAGGTGGGTGTGGAAGGGACCCCTTAGCCAGCCCCAAGGCGCCTACCCTCTGACCCAGGCCTGTCACCACTGGGTGAGAAACAGGTCTGAGACATTCCTGCAGTCCTTGCCTGGACAGTGGTGATCAGGTTTGAAGGCGAGGACTGTTGTTAATTATGAACTCATCTCGCTCCATGCTTTTTCCACAGTCTTCGTCCCAAGTGTTGTGGGCCATCTCATCAGCCATTTCTGTGGCCTTCTTTGCTCTGTCTGGGATCTCCGCACAGCTGCTAAATGCCTTGGGGCTGGCTGGTGAGTGTTGGAGCACTGGGTAGTCAGCCAGAGCTTTGCCTGTACTTTCCTACTTGGGGGAGTTCATCTTTGTCAGGGTCTAGCCTTTTCCCCAAGCTGCTTAACCCTTCCCAGGATCCTGCAGAGACACGGCCAAAGAGCAAGCCAAGAACTACCATGGCCGGGTGTGGTGGCTCCCGCCTGTAATCCCAGCACTTTGGGAGGTCAAGGCAGGAGGGTCACTTGAGGCCAGAAGTTTGAGACCAGCCTGGGCAATATAATGAGACCTCGTCTCTATAAAAGATTAGCCAAGCATGGTGGCGTGTGTCTGTGGTCCCAGCTACTTGGGAGCTGAGGTGGGAGGATCGCTTGAACCGAAGAGGTGGAGGTTGCAGTGAGCCGGAATCACGCCACTGCACTCCAGCCTGGGCAGCAGAGCAAAACCCTGTCCCACCTGGACCCCCTAAAAAATAACTTCCACCCCCATGTGCCAGTTGTTCACTTCTTATCAGGCATCATGCTGAGCTGTAGTATCTCATTTAATTGCCAGCCACAGTACAGGGAGGCAGTAGAATTGTTCCCATTTAGTAAATGAAACTGCAGCTCAACAGAAGCAAGTAATCTACTCCAGTCCTCACAGCCAGCAAGAAACAGAGCTGAGATTCCAACCCATATCACTCTGAGTCTACTAGAACACCTTATTCCTTTGCAATGTGGCTAGCACCTCTCACCCTTTTAGCTCTTGCCCCGCTCTCCCCTCACCACTTCTCCAGGTTGGCTGACTCTGACTCTTTTGGCTTCCAGGTGATTACCTCGCCCAGGGCCTGAAGCTCAGCCCTGGCCAAGTCCAGACCTTCCTGCTGTGGGGAGCAGGGGCCCTGGTCACCTACTGGCTGCTGTCCCTGCTCCTCGGCTTGGTCTTGGCCTTGCTGGGGCGGATCCTGTGGGGCCTGAAGCTTGTCATCTTCCTGGCCGGCTTTGTGGCCCTGGTGAGGTCGGTGCCCGACCCTTCCACCCGGGCCTTGCTACTCCTGGCCTTGCTGATCCTCTACGCCCTGCTGAGCCGGCTCACTGGCTCCCGAGCCTCTGGGGCCCAACTTGAGGCCAAGGTGCGAGGGCTGGAGCGCCAGGTGGAGGAGCTGCGCTGGCGCCAGAGGCGAGCGGCCAAGGGGGCCCGCAGTGTGGAGGAGGAGTGAGCAGAATGCCCCACGCACCTCCAGTGTCATACCAAAGAGCTGAGCTGCTTCGGGGCAACACAGCCCTCCTGCCAGCCCCCTGCCCTTTTCTTGCCCTGTTTCAGCCTTCAGAACCTTGATCCCTGCCCCAGCCCCACCAGCCAAGAGAAACAGAGAAAGGCCATTCCCCCTGCCAGTCCTTGCGGCCCTGTCTTCTGAGGTTCTCTGTCTGGAGTTGCTCTCTTAACCCTTTCTCTGCTCCCAGCCTGCCTCACCAGGGAAGGTTGGAGGGGCCTCCCTCTGGCTTCTGCATCTGCACCAGCAAACATCACTGCCATTGGTCTCTCATGACTTAACTGGCTTCCCTCTGCTGCTGCCTTGGCTTCCTCCTAATGCTCTTGCTCTTCTGTCCTTCTGAAGTTGCTCCTTGGCCAAATCTCCAGCTCCCTTCTTGTTTTCCTCATCCTCCTACCCTGTACTCCCACCAAACCATGGTCCTGTAAGGCACGCTGCTGTCCTCTTCATTGCCCAGCAGTGGGGAGGGGCAGGGGTAATGGGACCCAAGGATAAAGGGTGGGGAAACAGGGTCCCCTGAGGCCTGTGGGGGCTGGAGGGGAGGAGGATGTACCTTGTGTCTGTTTCAAGTGCCTTAATCCGAGCCAGCAGGGCCCTCTGCTTGCCCGCTGCCATACTGTATGTAGGAAAGTGCTCTGTGGCTGCTTTGTGTCAAGAGAAGAGCAGTCACTCTCAGAATCTTGATTCCCCATCAGCCAAAACAAAAGATGGCTGCTGCTTTGTAGGCATGTGCTTGCAAGTGGGACCTTGCTGGGCATTATATGCCCTATGGGGGTTTCAGAGACCCTGAAGGAGGAAGGAGGACCCGCCTCCTTGTTTGCACAACTGCATGCACTTCTGTCCCCATCGCTCCACTCCCTGAAACCAAGAAGGAGTTGCTGACCAGCGTCCACCCCGGCAGCCCGGGAGGAACACAGGCAGCTCCTTTCCCTTCGCATGGTCTGCGAAGAGCAGGGTGAGCTGCCAGCTGCCCCTCTCCACCAGGGTGCCCCATCTTGGTGGTTAGGGGCCACTTTTCCTTTGAGGCTCTGGTGGAGGTGGGTATCCTTCTCTGCCAGGCCTGGCACATGATGTGAAGAAGAAATGCCCAATTCTTACTGTTCAGGTTTGATGTGGAATCACAGCTGCAGTGATATATATATATTTTTTATCAGCGCTTGGTTGGTTTTAAATAAAATGCACGCTATTTTATTATCTTGTTCTGAATAAAATGTATTTACTCCAAGTCTGGATTGCTTCGATGTCTCCTCTACTGCTAAACCCATTTCTGTAGTGCAGCTTCTGTGGGGACAGTGTGAAGCCGGCAGAGGGGAGAGCTGAAAAGGCAGGCTGGTACCAGGTACCCTTCCCTCCAGGGGCATGAGGAATGAGGAAGGTGTGCCTCCATTCCAAACGTAGGAATGACCAGCACTGCTGGAAATGTGTGCGCGTGCTGGGCGGAGGGGGCACCCCTTCCCTGCGGTGTGCTGAGGTGGGTGGGCAGCCTGGAGAAGACTTGCCTGCCCTCCCCTTCACCACCCACCTGAGGACTTTCGTGTGCCAAGGTTTCCAGTTGGCCCACAGGCTGGACCAATTTTGCGGAGGGCCTCAGACATGTTTTTCTTTGTAAGCTGCCCAGGGCATGAGAGTGTGCAGCCAGGGCTCCTGTTGTGGGCCTCTCCCCAAACTGCCTGGTAGGCAACGCTGGGTCAGGACCCTTGAGGCCGGCCTTCCCTCGGGAGTGCTGAGCAACCCTCACCCTTCCTAGGCTCTGCAGGGTGCTCCCCAGGTGGAGCTGGTCAAGAGACTAGAGCTGCCCGCACCTAGAGCCCTTCCTCCACGGCGGTGGCCTAGGGCTGTGTCAGGGCAGGCTCAGGTGGTTGGCATCTGGCCCCGTTTGACTCCCTCACTCTTTTGCTGTCCCTGCAGCTCCCATCCCATATGTCCCTGAATTCAGGTGTCAGATGCCTTCACAGGTGAGCTGCTTGTGGGGGTGGGTGAGGCAGAGGAAGTGGCTTTTTCTTCCCTGGTCAGAAGCTTCCGAGAGGGAGAAACACAGAGGCGGCCGTCCTCTGTTGCTTCCTGGGACGTGGCCCTCTTCCCGACCTCGGTCGCCAGAGCGCGCAGGAGTTGGGAATCCGTAGGGCACTAGGACCCGGCGGGGCGGAGGGGGCAGCCCATGTGCTGCGATTCGCTCCCTCCCACCCCGCTGCTCCCGCTCCATTGTCTGGGAACTGCAGCCGCGGGGCGGGCGGCGGCGGCGGCGGCGGCGGCGGGGACCCAGCGGGCCAGGTGTGGCTGGCGCGGAGCGGGTGCGGGAGATGCCGGGTGGGACCAGGGCCACCTGAGCCGCCCGCCTGGTCCCCGCCTTCTGTGGGAAGGATGTGCGCGCTGATGGCCGGGCGCGCGGCAGCGGCCCCCCGGGGGCCCTACGGCCCCTTGCTCTGCCTCCTGGTGGCCCTCGCCGTGGACGTCGTGAGAGGTCAGCGGGAGGGGAGGGCCGGGCCAGGGCGAGTGGGAGCGAGTGATGCCCGGGAGCCACGAACCTTCGGGTTCTCGGACTGAACCCTGAGCGGGGTCGCCCCGCAGCGCCCTGAAGGTCGGAGAGGTCTTGCCCTCGGGAACCTTTCCCCAGCCGCTCGCCCCTAAGGTTTCCTTCACCTTGCACGACCCGGCAACTCCTTCCTGACCCGCGGCGACCCGGGGCAGCCCGGCGCAGGAGCTTCCCTGTCCCGCACCTTCTGCAAGGGGCCCCTCAGCCCGGGCATCGAACCCAGTGGCCCCGGTCCCGGGCGCACTAACGTCATCCCCACTCCCTCATCTGTGGTCTGTAGCGCTGCACCCTCCTAGCCTCCTTCCGCCAACACCAACCCACCCCCCTCGGGAGTGGAAAGCAGCTCCTTTGCCTGGGACCTGCAAGATACACAAGCCCTCCCTCCGCCTTCCTCCAGGGGCTCCCTGACTTTGGCGTCTCCAGGGATGGCCGCATCCTTGCCTTCCAGGGCCCTTGGGAGGATTCCTGTCACTGGGGGAAAGGGCAGCAACTTCCCTGTTCTTCGGGGTGGGGGTCGGACTCCCTTGACCTGAGCTAGCTGGGCTGTGGCTGCAAGGCAAAGGATGCCACAGAAGACCAGGGGGACAGTGAAACATTCTCTGCCCTCCTCCCCACCGAGAGAGCCGAGCGCTGGGTGATGGGAGTCTGTGGGAGTCAGGCTAAGAGCATCTTGTAATTACGGAGGCAATGGAGTAGGAGGCAAATCTGAAGCCAGTGGCTGCCCCTAGGGAGCAGTAGTCACCTGTTACGCTTGGGGCAGGGGGCAGGGGGCAGGGAGAGCCTCTCAGTTATATGCTCCTTGTGGGGGAGGGCCAGGAAGGAGGTTGAAACCAATTTCCCCACCCCCACCCACAGTCCAGCTGTGGGGCTGAGAGGGAGCTAGCTGTGGGGTTGCTTTCAGCCACCTGCTCCCCAGCCCGAGGGACCCGGTGGGAGTCCTACTAGAGAGAGGAGGAAAACCTTGTCAAATCCATTACGCAGCAGCAATAATGCCTCCCCCCTCCAGACAGCACTCCACAGTTTACACAGCCCTGTCCTGTCCACAGTGTCACCTAATGCTTCTGCCCGTTGTACAAGTGAGGAAATAGGCTTCAAAATGTTAATGCCTGACCCAAGGTTCATCAATTTAAGTTCAGGTCTCCAGGCTCCCAGGAAATCCTCTCTAGGGAGAGCTTCCTAGTTTGGGGGAATTCCAGGATGAGCACGACAAGGTCCCTGGTTGATAGGAAGATTACTAATTCAGAGGAGGCACCCAGGGTTGCAAAAGACAGGAGACTGGTGGGAAGGTGAGTAACCAAGGAGGGCTTCCTTCAGAAGGAGGCCGTATTCACTCATGGCCCTGAATGAGGAGGGAGGTGCCACCAGGCAGAGCAGAGGAGAGGAGGTGTGCTCCAGGGCATGAAGCCTGCAGGGTGCACCGTGGCAGTGAAGAGTGGAGAGAGAGGTGGCAGGTGGAGAGGCCGGATGGTCTAGTGGCTAATGCCTGGGATGAACTCCCAGCTCCTTCACTCTCCAGCTGTGGAACCATAGGCAAGTTCCTTAACCTCTCTGCCTCATTTTCTACATCCACAAAATGGGATTCATCATAATAGAACCTGGTTCACAGAATTATTACAAAGACTCAAATAGTTCATACACATATAGTATTTAAATTCTCACCTGCATATAGCATTCACAAAATGCTAATTATTATTATTAGTGCTCATAGTTAGGGCAAACCAATATAGCCTTAGTGGTCCTTTGTCCTTCTGATGATTGATTATTTTGACAGTTGCCCCAGGCTCATGGTCTCCACCCCACCCCTAGGGCAAGCAAGTGCCTTCACAGATCTCTTCAGCACCTTCCGCACCTGTCCATCCCACACTTGCACTCGATACCAGTTGGTTCAGGGAAGAAGGGAGCAAGCTTGGAAAGATGCTTCAGGTTGCCATGGCAGTGATGGGGGAGGAGGGGTGGATGCCCAGCAAAGCCTGGCCAAGGATTCAGGGCAGAGAAAGCTCACTTCATTACCATCTTTTACCACACTGGCCCAGTCTGGGGAGAGTTGTACCCCAGAAGTGCCTTGGTGTCAGAGGTGAGTAGATAGAGGGCAGGAGCTGGAGAAAAGCAGACATTGAGAAGGCTGTTGGAGAGAAGAAAGCCAAGGTCTGTGGAAAGCAGAAGGAATGGCTGGGAAGTGTCCAGTCCTGGACTCAGATTTGAATCCTGGCTTTGCTACATGCTACCTGCGTGAGGCTCTTTAAGCCTCAGTGACGTCATCTGTGAAATGGTGGTGAGAGGGGAAGGGACATTTACAGCCCTTTTCTCCCTCCCCTGCCCACAACTACTGTGCCCCAGCATGGCGCTCAGGTCAGCCCCTGCCAGCTCTGAAGCTGTTGCCATCTCTCCCTCTTATCCCTCTTCAGTGGACTGTGGCCAGGCTCCCCTGGACCCTGTCTACCTGCCGGCAGCCCTGGAGCTCCTAGACGCCCCTGAGCACTTCCGTGTGCAGCAGGTGGGCCACTACCCACCTGCCAACTCCTCTCTGAGCTCCCGATCTGAGACTTTTCTGCTCCTGCAGCCCTGGCCCAGGGCCCAGCCACTTCTCCGGGCCTCCTACCCACCTTTTGCCACTCAGCAGGTAAGGAGGGGGCACCAGGGACTCTCAGGCTAACAGGACTCAGGGCCTGAGGTCTGCTGGGTATGGCTTGGGAGCCTTCCCCAGCCCCTGCTGTGCTCCTCATAGTCCAGAGGGGGAAACTGAAGCCCACAAAGGTTCTCTTCTGCCAAGCTGGGATCCCATCTTCCTAGATCTTGCCCCGCAACCTCCTCTTTTGTTAAGCCCTCTCATTCTCCCTCCAGGTGGTCCCTCCTCGAGTCACTGAGCCCCACCAACGGCCAGTCCCATGGGACGTGCGGGCCGTGTCAGTGGAAGCGGCTGTGACTCCAGCGGAGCCACACGCCCGGGTTCTCTTCCACCTCAAAGGGCAGGATTGGCCACCAGGGTCTGGCAGCCTGCCCTGTGCCCGGCTCCATGCCACGCACCCTGCGGGCACTGCTCACCAAGCCTGCCGCTTCCAGGTGAGTACAGACAGGCCCCACCTAGGCTGGTCCTGCTGCAGCTGCATCAGCCAGGTGGTGGGCCCACCGCAGAGAGGAAGCCCCCACTCTTGGGACGCGTGGGGGTTGTGGACCACCGACTCCATTTCTGCCCCCACTGCTTTCAGTGCTATGAAAAGGTTATTTAGGGCCCCAGAGGGAGTTCAGTCCTTGGTGTGACTTTGAGCAAGTAACTTAATCTCTCTGAGATTCAGTTTCCTCATCTGAAGAATGGGGTGATAACAATTCCTACCTCATCTGGAGTTGGAGGAAGGAATAAGTGAGATGAATGTAAGGATAGCTTATGGCAGAGTAATCACTCAGCCAGTGTGTTTGCATTATTAGTATTACTTTTATAATTGCTGTTTCCACTATTTTGGAGTCTAGCACAGGACTCCATGGGAGAGGCATCTCTTGAGCTTTAGGATTCTGAGAAGAAGATTAGATTCTAGGCAGGATAGTCCTGGGCTTGGTTAGGGTGAGGCACTGGGATTGGCTTACTTTGTAATGAGACCTTTCCCAAAGTAATGGGCTCTTGCTCCAGTGCCCCAGCGAGAGATATTTGCCCCAATCATGTTCACCTACATGCTCTCCCTCCTTGCCACCCTTGCCGTAGGTCCCTAACCTTTGGACAGAGCCCGCTCTTCCCTATAGGAAGGCCCTCATTCTTTGTGTCGTTTTCTGTAATAAGTTCCCGCAAAGGTCTTTCCCAAGGTCTGAAGAGTGGTCTGCGGACATGCTCTGAAACCTAGACCTGGTTTGAAGCCCCAGCCATGTCGCCGGTTTGCTATGTCACCCAGGCGATGTCTCCGGCCCATGCCGGGCCTCCCTTTCATGAGCCCCTCCAGCTCTGGGTTTCCTGCCGTGGGTGCTGAGAATCCTGTTCCTCGCCCTGCGCCCACCCGCATGCCAATTACTGCTGTCGTGTCTTCACAGCCATCCCTGGGCGCCTGCGTGGTGGAGCTGGAGCTTCCCTCGCACTGGTTCTCCCAGGCCTCCACCACACGGGCCGAGCTGGCCTACACGCTTGAGCCTGCGGCCGAGGGCCCCGGGGGCTGTGGCTCCGGTGAGGAGAACGACCCGGGGGAGCAGGCCCTCCCAGTGGGGGGTGTGGAGCTGCGCCCAGCAGATCCCCCGCAGTACCAGGAGGTACCACTGGACGAGGCTGTGACTCTGCGGGTGCCTGACGTGCCAGTGCGGCCCGGCCAGCTCTTTAGTGCTACCCTCCTGCTTCGGCACAACTTCACAGCCAGCCTCCTGACCCTGCGGTGAGCACCAGGCCGTGGGGATGGGTGAGGGTGGGAACCTCTGCGGGAAGACTAGGGACAGGTACCTGCTTCTCTTGGGGTCCTTGCTGGAATCCTTGACCTCTGCAAAACATGTGTCCACCAAACTCCTTCCAGGTAAAAAGCCATGATTGTGCTGGTAGGAGCCCACCATGGGCACAGCCCTGGAATTAGAGTCAGAAGTAGGAAGCTGCCCCTCTCCCTGGCACCTCCCTGAGATTCCTTTATCCAATGGCGCTAACATGGTCCAGCTTCAGGGCAGCTGCAAGGCTGCAGGGAGGGGAACCCGCAAAGGGCTTAGAGACTGGAAAATGCAGTACCTAAGCGTGGACTCTTGCCCCAGTGCTCCGGAGGGATATTTGCCCCAATCATGTTCACCTACATGCTCTCCCTCCTTGCCACCCTCGCTGTAGGTCCCTAGGCTTTGGACAGAGCCCGCTCTTCCCCATAGGAAGGCCCTCATTCTTTGTGTCCTTTCCTTTTCTGTAATAAGTTCCCCCAAAGCAGCCCCCACCCACCTACCCAGTTCACCGGGCAAGGGCTTGCAGAGTACGACTTGCTTTTGGAGTCTAGCGCAGGAATTCATGGGTGAGACATCTCTTAGGCTTTAGGATTCTGAGAAGCCTGAGTTCTAGGCAGGATAGTCCTGGGCTTGGTTACGGTGAGGCACTGGGACTGGTTCACTTCGTAATGAGACCTTTCCTGAGGGTTGAAGAGTGGTCTGCAGACATGCTTTGAAACCGAGACCTCGTTTCAAGCCCTGCCTGGGTTTGTGCATGTCCCGTCTCTGTGTCTCCCCATCTCCTACGCCCTCCTATTCTCACTCTTATTAAGCAGATCTTTCCTAGACACTTGCGGCCTGCCAAGCCCTGTGTCTTCACTCTGCAGATCCAAACACGAGCAAGGGCCAGTCCCTGTCTGGCAGAAAGGGGCCCCCAGTGGTAGGGAAGGGAGCTGGATGGGCATGAATTGGATTAGAAGGCATGTGGGTGTGTAAGCACTGAGGGAGGTTAGCAGTGCTGTGGGAGCTTGGGTCACTGGGTGCAGTAAGGGGGAAATTCATCCCACCACTGGAAAAGCTTTCTAAAGGAAATGGTCTGTGAGTTGTTGGTGGCTTAAAGCATCAGCAGGTAAAGTAAGAAAGGGCAGAGCAGACTGAAGGCACAGACTGGGCAAAGACTTGGAGCCACGAATGAGTGCTGTGTGTGTGGGGAAGAACTTGTGTGTAGCTGAAGCAGAGAGTGCATGGAGAGATGTCACAGCCAAAGGTAAGGCTGAACCAGACCCTGGAAGGCCCCCGAATGCCAGGCTAAGGTTTGACCTTATGGGAAGTGGGGAGGCATAAGTGGTCTTTGGGTAGGGGAGAGCTGGAAGGTGTGAGCTGCACTGAGGCGGGGTCCTTCTGGGTTGGAGGATGGTGAAGAGGAGATTCAGACTGGAGCCGGGGAGGTCAGAGGGCTTCGGCCCCTTGTCTTTCCCCTTCAATCCAGCCCACACTTCAGCATCCACCTTGCCAAACTGAGCCTATACCCTCTTCCCCAGGATCAAGGTGAAGAAGGGGCTGCATGTGACAGCCGCCCGCCCAGCCCAGCCCACACTGTGGACTGCCAAGCTGGACCGCTTCAAGGGTTCCAAGCACCACACCACCCTCATCACCTGCCACCGTGCTGGGCTCACAGAGCCAGATTCCAGGTGGGCAGTTTCCTTCCACCCAGGGGGCAAGGGAGGGAGGGCTGGTTATAGAGTGCAGGTGGGCAGACTTGGGAGCTGCCATGCTGCCTCTAGATCCCCAGGTGGGAGACACAAGGACAGACTTTTTCAAGGCACAAAGCACAAAGCAGGCATCATTCATTCATTCATTCGGCCACTTATCTTCCCAGCCCCAGCCATGTGCCAGGCATAGTAAGTGTCTGTGAGTGTTATTCTAAGGGATGCCAACCAATCCTGTCCCCCAGGTACAGCCCTCATAGCCACTACTCCATCCCTCTGCTCCCACCAAATGGTTCCTTCTCTGGGCCATTCACATTTCCCCAAAAAGCCCAGCTGCAGTTCTGAACTCTTCTTATTCATGCCCTGAGCCTGGGTCAGGGCCATGGACTCGGTAGCCCCAGTTTGAATTCTGGTTCTGATGCTTTCGGGATGGGCAAAACCTGGGGCAAGCCAGTGAACATTCCCCTAACCAAGCCTCAGTTTCCTCACTTGTGAAATAGGAATAATAATGCATCCCTTAGCATTTTTGAAAATAAAGTACTGCATATCAAGCACCCAGGACGGTTCCCAGCACATAGATGTTTGTTTGATCAGAGGAAGCTTATCATTGAGAGGGTCGAGTGTTTGGTCCTGGGACCTGGAAGTGAATCTCCCGCATGCCACCTCAGTGGCTGTGGAAAGCAGAGGTCTGGGGGAAGCGGGCCCCGGCAGGCAGGGCAGCAAGCCACCTTGCAGGTGGGAGGTGGTTAAGTGGCTTCAAGGATCTTAGAGAGGCCAAGAGTGGGTCAGAGTTTGGGCTGCAGCAAGGATGCTTGGGTTTAGATCCCAGCCCTGCTACTTTTTGCTGTGTGGTCTTAAGTGAGCTATATAACCTCTGTGCCTCAGTTTTCTCCTGTGTAAAATTGGGATAATCATGAATGTAGGAACAGCTGAGGCCATACCTGGCAGCTAGCGAGCACTTGGCTTCTCTCTCTCTTTTGGCTGGCAGTTCCCTTGAACTGTTTGAGTTCCTATGGGTGGACTTTGTGGTGGAGAATAGCACTGGTGGGGGCGTAGCGGTCACTCGCCCCGTCACGTGGCAGCTGGAGTACCCCGGCCAGGCCCCTGAAGCAGAGAAGGACAAAATGGTGTGGGAGATCCTGGTGTCAGAGCGAGACATCAGAGCCCTTATCCCACTGGCCAAGGTAAGGAGACCTCCATCTCTGCTGGGGGAGGCTGGAGGCCAAGTCCCAGGAGCCCATGAGCTGAGGGACCTGGGGCTGAGCCCCTCCTCCACCCCCAGGCTGAGGAGCTGGTGAATACAGCACCACTGACTGGAGTGCCCCAGCATGTCCCCGTGCGCCTTGTCACTGTGGACGGCGGGGGGGCCTTGGTGGAGGTGACAGAGCATGTCGGCTGTGAGTCGGCCAACACGCAGGTCCTGCAGGTGAGTGGCAGGTACCCAGCTCATGTGAGTCTGCATTTGTGTGGGCACAGTTACACACACACCCCTTTCCTCCTTCCTCATGTGGGTCCCCAAGAGAACAGCTTCGTCTTGAGACCAGAAACCTCATGGGAGGAACCACAGCTTCAATTTCTTTTGTTCCAGCCACCTCTCTCCCAAATCAAGTAGGAGCCAAGTAACCCTAACAGTCTCCAACCTTAGACACTTTCATGCTCATTATTGCATGGGCAGGTGAGCTGGCCTGAGAGTTGAGAGCACGTACTTTGTGATCAGAAAGTTTTAGTTTGAAACACATCCTTGTTGTCAACCAGCTGTGTGATCATGGGCTGATCTCCTAACCTCTCTGAGCCTCGTTCCCTAAACTTTAAAATGGGAACATATCTTTGGGTTGTTGTAAGAATTAAAAGCACCTTAAGACAGTATTCGGCAGATAGCAGGAGCTGAAACAATGGCGCCTATTGCTGTTATAATATGTAATAATTATACAATGGTAAAAATTATTATTATTATTTCTGGTGATTGTGAAGCAAAAAAAAGGGGGGTGGGTAGAGGAACTTTCTTATCTTGAAGTTCTAAGAGGGGAAGCATGAAGCCTGCATGTATGCAAATCGCAGCCACCTGAAGGGAGAAGGTGCCTTTCCCCACTTGTGGCGCCCTTTGCTCAAATGTGTGTGGTTCCTGCTGGAGGGCCTTGGTGGGGAGATCTGCTTTGCCCCACCTCTGCCTACCTGGCTGTAGCTGGCTGCCAGGGGGCTCCAAGAGCAATGTCAAAGGCCAGCACGAATAAGGAGCCAAAGTTTTGGGTTCATACCCCTGCTCTGCCAGGAGGCAGACTGGTACGCAATGGCCAGTTCCCCTGACTGAGCCCCAGGGAAACTCAAGGAATGGCCCCTACAGTAAAATCTTACACGAAGAACAGGGGCTTAACCAACAATTCTGCTGCAACATGCATTCCTGTGAGACACAGAGCCGAACTCAGTGGGAGCCCACCCTATGGCCTGAGGTCCGGGCTGCTCTCTTCTGGCCCATGCCTTTTTTTTTTTTTTTTTTAATCTATTTATTTATTTATTTGAGACAGAGTCTCACTCTGTCCCCAGACTGGAGTGCAATGATACAGTCCGGCTCATTGCAGTCTCAGCTTCCCAGGCTCAAGGGATCCTCCCACCTCAGCCTCCCCAGTAGCTAGGACTATAGGCACATGCCACCACCCCTGGCTGATGTATTGTATTTTTTGTAGAGAGGGGGTTTTGCCATGTTGCCCAGGCTGGCCTCAAACTCCTGGACTCAAGGAATCCACCCACCTCGGCCTCTCAGAGTGCTAGGACTACAGGCATGAGCCACCCACCGGGCCCAACCTCACACCTATCTTTAGTGGCTTAGCCCATCCGCCTGCCCTCTGCCCTTCCACAGGTGTCTGAGGCCTGTGATGCCGTGTTCGTGGCTGGCAAGGAGAGCCGGGGCGCCCGGGGGGTGCGGGTGGACTTCTGGTGGCGCCGGCTCCGGGCCTCGCTAAGGCTGACAGTGTGGGCCCCGCTGCTACCACTGCGCATCGAGCTCACCGACACCACCCTCGAGCAGGTCCGCGGCTGGAGGGTACCTAGCTCTGCCGAAGGGTGAGTGGAGGCCTGAGGAAGCTGGCAGGCCTTGGCGAGTCACACTGGGACGGAGAGGGCGCAGGGGACACAGCCATGGGCCCAAGTCGGGGTCTGAAAAACTGCCGCGTTGCTTGCAGTTCTTTCTGCCCACCTCCACCCTGGACAGCCCAACCAATGACAGCTTTCTGTGAAATTGCTGACGTCCGCATCCCTCTCCTTCCCTGCCTCATTTCTCCCGTAGCACCCTCCACTTCCTAATCTACATCAGTACTGGTTAATATTGCCTGTCCATCCTTTCCACGCTCCTCCCCCGAGAATGTCAGCCCCTTGAAGCCGGGGTCTGTCTATGCTGGTCACTGCTGTACCCTCAGAGCCTAAGATGACACAGAGCTCACGAAACGAACACCTTTGGAGGGGGCTCCCCAAAACCCAGGGCGAGGTGGCCCACGCCTCTGGAATCTAGCTTCCAGGCCCTTCAGAGAGTGAGCGCCCCCAGGGTCCCCGAAAGAGAGTGTCTCCCCTGGGGTCCACTTGGGAGCAAGAGCGGTGATCGAGGCACAGCGCTGTTCCAGAGTGGGCTGGGGGTCGAAGGGCCTGACCCCAAGAGGGGCAGATGTCTTCCTTTGAGAAACAGGAGCCGCTGGCGATTAGGAGCTGCCGGGGAGGAGCTGGGGATCTTCAGCAGCTGGGCCCTGGGCAGGCTGGGGCCGGGCAGCGCTGACAGCCAGTTCCGGCCTCCCCGCCCTGCAGGCCTGCGGAACCCGCCGCAGAGGCGGTAGATGAGACTGAGCGGCGCGCCCGTGGCTGCCACCTGCAGTACCAGCGCGCCGGTGTGCGCTTCCTCGCCCCCTTCGCTGCCCACCCGCTGGACGGCGGCCGCCGCCTCACGCACCTGCTTGGCCCCAACTGGCTGCTGGACGTGTCCCACCTTGTGGCGCCACATGCCCGCGTGCTGGACCCGCGTGTAGCCTCGCTGGAGGGCGGCCGCGTCCTGGTGGGCCGGGAGCCCGGTGTCACCTCCATTGAGGTAAGCAGCCGGGGACCAGGAGAGCAGACCCCCTGAGAAGGGTGGAGGGGCCCCCAGAATGCCTGCGGGTGGGAGTAAGAGTGTGCCAGGAGTCCAGAGTGTGTGGGGGAGTTGTGAGGTCTAGTCTGAGAGCAGTGGGATTGGGGATGGGTTCAGAATGGGGTGGCCGCATAAGCGAGGAAACCCTCTAGCTATGGAGGGCTGAGGTGTGGGTAATGTGGGGACCAGGTCTTGAGGGAAAAGGGAACTGTCCCCTAGGTGTGGGATTGGAGTCCAAGTATGCACTGGGGTGCAAAGAGTAGAGGGAGAGTAGCCAATGAGGCTGCTGGGAGCTCCTTTTTCCCTCTGGGTGGGGGCTGTCCGTGGCGAAGACCCCCCCACCTCCCGAGAGCAGCCTGTAAGGGTGTTGGGGGCACCCAGTTCCCTCTGGGTGGGGGCTGTCTGTATGGAAGGCTCCCCCACCTCCAGCTCCTTCCCACCCTCAGGTGCGTTCCCCGCTGTCTGACTCCATCCTGGGGGAGCAGGCCCTGGCTGTGACGGACGACAAGGTCTCAGTGCTGGAGCTGAGGGTGCAGCCAGTGATGGGCATCTCGCTGACCTTGAGCCGGGGCACTGCCCACCCCGGGGAGGTCACAGCCACATGCTGGGCACAGTCAGCCCTTCCCGCCCCAAAGCAGGTGACAGTTGGGGGGGGTCAGGGGGGTGAGGTCAACATCTCCAGATGGGGGCTCATGGTAGAGGGGGATGGGAGGAAGGGGAACCTGGCACCTTGACCCCTTAGGGTTTTCAGAGTGAGGACTGACTCTGTGAGGTAGTGAGCTCTCTGCAGCTGGAGGTGATCAAGCAGTGGCTGGAGTATGGCAGTGGGAGGTTGGTTAGATGGCTCTAACTGAGGACCCTCCCAATAACTCAGACCCTAGGACTGAGTGGCAGACAGGTGATTGACACGCGTCCCCTCTCTCCCTGTGTTTTGTCTATCTGCCTGTGTCTCTGTTTTCTCTCTGGTCTCTCTTCCATGTGGCCTGTCTCTGTGGGAGTGGTTTCTCTGTGCATGCGTGCGTGCCCTCGCGTGTCTCTGCCTGTGTCTGTGTGCCCCACAGGAGGTGGCCCTTTCCCTATGGCTGTCCTTCTCTGATCACACTGTGGCCCCGGCTGAGCTCTACGACCGCCGTGACCTGGGACTGTCCGTCTCAGCCGAGGAGCCTGGTGCCATCCTGCCAGCTGAGGAGCAGGGCGCCCAGCTCGGGGTGGTGGTGAGTGGGGCAGGCGCCGAAGGGCTGCCGCTGCATGTGGCTCTGCACCCGCCCGAGCCCTGCCGCCGGGGCCGCCACCGTGTGCCTCTGGCCTCTGGCACCGCCTGGCTGGGGCTGCCCCCTGCCTCCACTCCAGCCCCTGCCCTCCCATCCAGCCCTGCTTGGAGCCCACCAGCCACAGAAGCCACCATGGGTGGTGAACGGCAGGCGGCAGGCAGTGTCGGGGACAACATAGGTGTGAGGGGCAAGTTTGAGCGGGCAGAGGAGGAGGCCAGGAAGGAGGACACCAAAGCCAGGGAGGAGGAGGAGGAAGAGGAGGAGGAGATGGTCCCTGCCCCTCAGCGTGTCACCGACCTAGAGCTGGGCATGTACGCCCTGCTGGGAATCTTCTGCGTGGCCATCTTCGTCTTCTTGGTCAATGGTGTGGTCTTCGTCCTGCGCTATCAGCGCAAAGAGCCTCCCGACAGTGCCACTGATCCCACCTCCCCCCAGCCCCACAACTGGGTCTGGCTGGGCACTGACCAGGAGGAACTGAGCCGCCAGCTGGACCGGCAGTCCCCTGGCCTGCCCAAGGGGGAGGGGGGCTGCCCCTGTGAGAGTGGGGGAGGAGGGGAGGCCCCTACCCTGGCCCCTGGCCCTCCTGGGGACACCACCAGCTCCTCAAGCACCCTGGCCCGAAAGGAGGCTGGGGGGCGGCGGAAGCGAGTAGAGTTCGTGACATTTGCGCCAGCCCCTCCAGCCCAGCCACCTGAGGAGCCTGTAGGGGCCCCTGCTGTGCAGTCCATCCTTGTGGCAGGCGAGGAGGACATCCGCTGGGTGTGTGAGGACATGGGGCTGAAGGACCCTGAGGAGCTTCGCAACTACATGGAGAGGATCCGGGGCAGCTCCTGACCCTCCACAGCCACCTGGTCAGCCACCAGCTGGGGCAACAGCGGTGGAGGTCCCACCGAGCCTCTCGTCTGCCCCCCGCCGCTCGTCTGGTGCTTGGTGATCCAAGTCCCCTGCCTGGTCCCCCACAAGGACTCCCACCCAGGCCCCCTCTGCCCTGCCCCTTGTCATGGACCATGGTCGTGAGGAAGGGCTCATGCCCGTTATTTATGGGAACCATTTCATTCTAACAGAATAAACCGAGAAGGAAACCAGAGCCGGGACTGCTGCTGTCTGTCTGGTGGAGTGAAGCAAGGGGGCTGGAATGGGGTGTGTTCAGCCCCTGTCCCTGCTGAAACAGCTGTGGGAGGCTGGGCCCTGGGACACCCTCTCATAGCGTCCAGCGATCCAGACAAATAGGAGAGCCGTGACAGCCTGAATGCCAGCCAGCAGGAAGAAGTAGAGGTCCATCCGGCAATTGTTGATGTTCCCTGGGGAAAGGAGGGGTTAGATTTGGGTCAGGACAGGGATCCTCTGACTTGCACCCTGTGCCTGCCATGTCCCAGCCCTGGGGCTGGCAGCTGAGGCCATGTGGGCAGTGGTGGGATCTGAAGACACTGGACAGATACCCGCTAATGTCTGGCTTCCTGAAGGTCTCCAGGGGTATCTACAATTCCTCTTCAGCTATTCAGAAGGGGGTGTGAAATACAAACGCCATGAGAAAGGTAACCTTTCAGCCAGAAATGGCAGAGTTCCAGAAGCAGTAAGGAGCCTTGGAGGTCCACTAAGTTCAACAGTTGGGGAAACAAAGGCCCAAGGAGGGAGGCCATGCTGTGGGTGACTGGCCAAGCCCAGACTAGAACCCCATTCTCCAAGTCTAGCCCTCTTCTTGCTTCTGCCCAGAGTCAAAGCACTTAGCAGTTGCCACCTCCTTTCCAAGCCTCCCTCCACCCATGTCCCACTCCTGGGGAGGCCCCATACTCACCGAAGTCCTCAGGGCAGTGCAGCCAGCCCCCAGGCAAGGACAGCAGTGCCACTAGGCTGGAACCCAACAGTGAGCCCACCCCCGACAGGCAGAAGAAGATGCCCATGATGGCGCCTTGCATGGAGCGCGGGGCCTCTGAGTAGGCAAACTCCAGGCCTGCGGAGAGGGAGCAGAGATGATCTCAGGGGCTGGTGCAGGTGCAGAGAACAGGCTCAGGCCCCTGCCTGCTGCCACCACCAAGCCACCCTCCAGGCTTCCCTTGGATGCCTGTCCACTCAGTGGCAATGACAGCACCTATGCATCAATGCCGCCTTTCCCTCTGCCCTGCTCACCTGCCTCCTGGCTGAACCCCTGCACCGGGGTGCTCCATGTGCTGCCCCAGGAGCTCTGTCTCCCCTCCTCCCCTTCCTGCTAGGTCGCTCATTTCAGTGACAGCACCATCTTTACTTCCTCTCTCTCCCCACCATCTCTGCCCACCTTCAATGTCATCGTCGAATCGTTTTGATATAACCTCTGAAATCTATTCTAAATGTATGTCCTTCTCTCTGTTTCCTCTTCTCTGGGTCCAACCCCAGTCCTGGTCACTTTCTGCAAATGCCTCTTAAACTCCCCTGACTCCTGTCCTCCTCACACAGCCAGGAGCATCTGTCTAAAGCATCTCGGATGGGGTCCTTTCCCGGCCTAAACCCCCTGGAGGGGAGGGGCACTGTTGCCTTCAGGAGAAATCCCAAGGTGCAGGCTCAGCCCACAAATTCGACACTTCCACTGCACTTCCCTTGCCCCTCCAGTCCTATCCCCCACACTTCCCAAAGGCTTGGGTCTTTGCTTATGCTGTTCCCTCAGCCTGTAAGACCCCTCCTCCTACCCACTCACCTGCCTGCCTCCCCTCCATGCTTAAGGGCTCCCACCACACTCTGCCCTGACTTCCACAGCACTCCACTGGCTCACTGTTTGCCTGACTCTCTCCCCATCTGAGTGAGCTCCCAGGGTCAGTTTTTTCATTACATCTGACCCAGCCTAGCCCTGGGCCCGCAGCTGAGGAAGCTCTTGGGTTTTTTTTGCTGCCTGAAGGGCCTGCCCCAGCCTTGCAGCTCTAGCTCCCAGCCCAGGGAAGGGGGTTGGGAGGGTGGGGAGCGAAGGACATAGAAATCCATTATTATGACCCAGAGTACTGTGTGCTATGATAGAGAGATGAACACGGGGCGGGAAGGGAGGGCCCCTTCCTCCCAAGCACCTTGGTATTTAGGCTCAGAATTGAAGGGGAAATCAGAGTTCACCTTCAATCTAAGGTAGAGGGAACAGCAACTTCAAAGACATAGAGGGTGGAGAACCTGGCACCAGGGGAATACGTGGAGAGCTGGTGTGGGAAGTGCCTTGCTTGCCTCCAAATCCCCAGCGCCTGTTACAGTGGCTGACTTGAACCAGGTGCCAATACTAGATCCCAGTTGAGTGACAGAGCCCTGGTCAGAAAACACTGCCTTCCTCCATGCAGATGGGCCCTGGAGGCTGCAGCCCTGGGGCCCCTGATTTTGAGGTGCCACTGGGCAGAGCCCATCACTGGTGTAGGAGCAGGGGAGGGGATCCAGGGTACCTGGGATGCTGGCAAAAATCTCGCTGATCCCAATGAGCAGGTACTGAGGGATCTGCCACCAGATGGACAGTGGTGCCGCGTTGTACAGGACCTCCCCAATCTCCTGGGACACGGTTTGGTTGTGGTGGATGTAATGTAAGCGCTCCATCTCCAGGACTCCTGGTGGAGGAGCAGAGGGGGATTATAGTCAGGCCCACCCCAGGCAGCTTAGCCCACAGCAGAGCTTGTACGTGGCAGGGGTGGGGTGCTCATGAAGTAGCCAAAGATTAAGCATCAGGCAAGGAAAAGAATCCTGGACTCGGGGTGGAGGAGGAGGCCAAGATGTGACCAGCTCTTCCCTTTTGGAGTTGGCTGCTAGAAGCTCCGAGCTGAGTTTTGCACTCATTAACAACTCTCATTAATGGAGAACCTGTTATGTGCTAGGCATTTACTATGCATCCTTGCTGGTGAAAAAAGTGCAACAGGTCAAACAACCAGCCCACAGTCACACAGCTGATAAGTAGTCAGGGCTGGATTTGAGCTCTGGTATGTCTGGTTTCAAAGCTGGCCTACTTTCCACGATATCACATGACTTCTCTACTGCAACGTCAAGTACTGCTGTAGTGTTTCTAACCTGGCTTTCAAATTTAATTATGTTATCTCCTTCTCCTGCGTTGCTTGGGAGATAGCTGTGCTCTAGTGGAATAAACATTGGACATGGAGTTGGGGGACCTGGGTTCCCAGCCTGGCTAGCTGTGTGACCTTGGGCAAATCACTTAACCTCTCTAGACTCAGTTCCCTTATGCAAGAAGCAGGAATAACATTCCCAGGACTATTGTGAGGATAAAATAGGACAAACTGCTTTAAGGATATAGCTGGAATAAAATCTAGTTGGGTTTTCACACTTTCAACACAATACCATTTATATGGAGGTTTCATTTCTCCAGCTCACACTTGTGATCCAGGCACACTACTGAGTGCTTTACAGACTTCATCTCCTTTAATCCTCACAACAACCCCCATCAGACTGAGTTCCACGAGGGCAGAGCGCTGCTCAGGGCCCAGATGATACCTGTCCCCATTTTAGAGACCTGGTCTCTAAAACAGGTGAGTTTAGAGACTCACCTGTTCCCCCTCAGAGACTCTAAGGAACTTCAGGGTTATAAAGTTACAAGTAAAAAGGGTTCAGGTTTGCGCAACAGTGTGAAAGACTTCTTTAGCTGCCCCCTCCCACCCCCACCCTCAACCCCCACGTTGTAACAAATGGCTCCAGATCCTTTTAAAACGAAGAAGGAAGAGAAATTTCTTTTTAAGTCTTCTTTTGCCACTAAGTGGAAAATTCCTTCAACACATTTATGGAGGGCCCACATGCATGTTCATAGCAGTGAATAAAAAAGAATAACAATCCCTGCCTTCAAGGAACTTATAATTCACTGGGGAAAGTATTTGTTCCTCTCTTGGCCTGAGTTTCCTCTTCTGCCAAAATGAGGGGCAGCTGGACTAGATAGGAGGGTCTCTTTCAGCTTGCACCTCCGGGAAGCCAACACGCACGCCCACTGGGAGAGGCTGAACTTGGCCCAGGCTACCACTTCAGCATCAGCCCATGGTGGAACCAGACTTCCCCAAGCCCAAAGTTCAGCCCCCTGCCCCACACCGCTCTGCACACCTGCCACAATGACGGAGGTAAAACCAAACAACATCCCCAGAGCCATCTTCTGCAGAGCAGATGGAAGCAGCTTGCACCGCAGCAGCAGAGGGTCGATCAAGCGGTCCTTCAGAGGGACCAGAATCAGCACCACCACGACGTTGGCCAGGAGGAGCCAGGCTTCCGGGATCTGGGCGGGAGGAAGTCAAGAGAGGCAGGCTAGCAGCGTGGAAGGAGCCTGGCTGCAGTCAGGAGACCTGGACTCTAGACTGGCCCTGAGTGACCCAGGGGTCCCGCTCCTTCCCCTCTCTGGAACTCACATTCCTCAGTTGTGTAGCCAGGGAGTGGGATTATATAGAGATGGCAGATAGGTTCCTCTTGTATTCTAACTTTTATCAGTTGGTAGTGGCTGATTACGGAACATTTATGGGCTCAGCATAAAAAAAGTCATGATTGACTAGTGATGTCTGCCATAGGCACAGAAATGGAGTACAATGGCAAATTTCTCATTTATCTGCCAGCTCTGTAGATCATTCATTTCTTGAGTCTCTGAAATGCCAAGGAAATGGTTTAGAAAGCTCTGGGAAAGGCAGAGATCTAGGTATCTAAGGGTCCCAGAGAAACAGGAGACAAGGAAGAGTTGAAAAGGGACCTGAGTGTGCTTAATCTGAGGCTGCAGATTCGGCAGCGAGGCCTGCTTCAGAGCGGCAGCATGGCGGTGTGCAGCCGGCCTGAATTCCTTCAAGCAGGTGAGCGTCTTGGCAGGATCCCTGCGCTGTGACACAAGTTCTCCCACCCTCCAGGTGCTTTTCCTGTATCCCAAGGTTGCCTTGCAGCCAGGAAAGGGGAGTGTGAAGGCAGTTTCATTTGCTCCTCTTCTCAGAGGAAGCTGCTACCTGGCCTGAACTGGGTGCTGAACACATGCTTTATCTCTCACCGTATAGCTGCTGCCCTGGGCTCTCAGGGCCATGGAGATGTTGGACGGGTTGGCTGGGAAAATGTTTGGGATGTGGAGGTGAAGACCCTGCAGAACGTAGGTGGACTGCATCTGCCAAGAGAGACGGGGATGAGCCTGGAACAGAACTGGCCGTGCCCCCTCCCAGCTTCCAGGTGGCATTCCTCAGCCAGAGCACAGGGCAGTGGGGCAGCTGTCCCCTCTCCCAGTCTCAGGGAGATAGTCACTTTCCCACCCTCCTTTCTCCTACATAGCCGGGCTGAGCAGGGAGCTTCCTGCGCTCTGCTCTCAGGCCTGTAGGTAGTGCGTGCAGCCTTGTCCCGGAGCCCAGGCACAGCTGGTCTGACTCGTATTTGTGTCCCCAGGGCCCAGCACAGGGTAAGCATGGATAAATGTTTGTTGAAATGGGAAAGGTAACGGCTGCCCCCGCAGGGAGTTCTCATCTCACACTGAAACCAAGCTGAGTCCCACAGGTTGACACAAGCACTGCATAGACATGGACTTGCCGGAATGGCTCTGGACACAGCTGCAGGAGCAGGGCCCAGGGGCCACGTCCCATACCAGGCATTGCCCCTTTAGTTGCTACATAATGGAGTAGGATCCAGGAGACTCCCACCGGAAGCGCCAGGGCAGGGGAGGGCATGTGGGCTGCTCAGGGCAGCAGCCATTTACCAACTGGTATGGAAAGAAGTCAGTATCTGATTGGTATGACTAAGAATCAGCCATGGACACCCTCCCACCACAAGCCGCTGTCTCATCATAGACATACTCTGTGTGCCCCTAAGTAGCAGGCTGGGAGCTCCAACAAATGTTCCTGTGAATGGGACATGAAAGGCAATGATCTTATGGCCTGGGGGCTAGCATTAAGCTGCTGCCCACCCTCCTAACAATCACACACACACACACACCACTGACCTCCCCTCTGGGAGTAATACGGTGAGTGGGAGGCAATAGTTCTCAACCCTGAGTGTCAGTATCATCTGAAAAGTTTCTTAAACTAGATACTTCCCCAGCAATTCTGATTCAATAGCCTAGGGTCGGACTTAGAATCTGTTTTTAAAACACAGCATATTTTTAAAAGCTCTGCCGGTGATTCTGAAGCACAGCCAGGTTGGGGAACCACTGTTGCAAAGTACCCACTTTTGTGAGCTTGCCCCTGACCTGCCTGCCGTGGGGCCTTGGGTGACTGACACAACTTCTCTAGGCCTCAGCTACCAAGTCGGACAATCTGAATGCGGCAGAGCTGGAAAAGCCTCTCGTTTAAGCCACCCGTCGTACATGTGAGGAAACAGGCCCAGAGAGATGAGGTGACTTATTCAAGGACCTAGCCTGGCACAAAGCCATCCCAGTAATTCAATTCCCGCAGGTGGTGTAGCAGGAGGAAGCCGTCTCCAGAGTTCCTCTTACCACACCACGCGAGGAAGTTGGATTGCTGAGATGGCTTTGTGCCAGGCCCCATGCTGGCTGGTACGGGGCAGCACCTCACTTAATTCCCAGACTTTCCCCCTTTCCACATGCCCTGGGCCTCTATGATGAGAACCGAAGCCATTCAGGTGGTGAGTGGGGAGCCAGGCCCCCAGAGAAAAAGGGGAGGGGTGCTCACCTGAAAGTAGACCATCCAGTAGGGCACCAGGGTCACCATGACGGGCAAGATCTTCACCAGCACCTGGAAGTTGGCGATGTCCTCTTGCGGGGAAGCCCCAGGCTGGGGAGACCTCTGGTCAGGCAGCAGGCGGGCACCTTGACGGTCTCTGTGGGACCTCAGGGACAGCAGATAAAACAGCAGTCGAGGCTTGGCTTGGTGGCTCACGCCTGTAATCCCAGCACTTTGGGAGGCTAAGGCGGGTGGATCACCTGAGGTCAGGAGTTCAAGACCAGTCTGGCCAACATGGTGAAACCCTGTCTCTGCTAAAAATACAAAAAGTAGCCGGGCTGTTTTGGTGTGCACCTGTAGTCCCAACCCAGGAGGCTGAGACAGGAGAGTTGCTTGAACCTGGGAGGCGGACGTTGCAGTGAGCCAAGATTGTGCCACTGCACTCCAGCCTGGGCAACAGAGCCAGACTCCCTCTCAAAAAACAAGCAAACAAACAAACACAGCAGCCATAATCTTTCCCACCACCTCGGCCACCGTTTTCACTCCCACCATCACCCTGTAATTTAATCCTCCTCTCAGTATCAGCATGTCCCTGAAATCAGTGCCCTCATCTCCTCCTCCCCACCTTCGCCATCATCACCACCATCGCCAAGGCCAGCATCCTTCCTATCATCACCTTTAGTAAGGTGGCTGCTGTCAGCAGAATCATCCTCTCCACAGAGTTTCCATTCCCATCACCATCACTCTTTTTCAGTGTTGGCACCACCACTGCCAATATTATTCTATCCTCTCTTTTGTTGCAAACGTGCCTAGCCAAGACTCATTCCGCTCTAGAGCTGCGGCCCCTCTGGGTCCTGAGGGAAGTAAGACCAGAGACTGTGGAAAACAGTCTGAAGGGATTTTTTGGCTTGTAGCATCAATTTGCCACAGGAACCAGGGGAGCCCCAGTCCAAGCCTGACTGAGAGCGAGAGACGCTGTCACAGATTTGATACACCAAAATTCCCCCCACTTGCTGTCTCAAGTCCATCCTCCTTAACAGTCAACATGACAACCCTCTCCCTCCACGACAAGGCATAGAGAGTGGAGAGGTGGGGGTAGAGGGAACATCAGTTGGTGACAGGATTGATCAATCACTGCTGCAACCTTTACCCTTTGCCCTTTGTCCTGAGAGCTTTCTGACCTCTTTTTGTCCAAGAGCCTTGCATCGTCCTTTGAGATTCCAAAAGGGACAATACTAGTGTGGTCATCTTCAAAGACAGTCACTGTCAACTCCGCCCTTCCCAGCGTGTGCTGCCATTTTGCCACCAACAGGCAGAGTTTACTTTTCCTGCCATTGTTTCCCTGCTGGCCCTGTGATGCCTTTGACCTGTTAGAATGAAGCAGAAGTGGTGGTCTGGGACTTCAGCGCCTCTTAAGGGCCTTAAGAAGACCTGTAACTTCTGCTTTCTTCCCTCTTCTGCATTCTTGGAATGCTCCCTCCTCCTACAACCCTCACAAGATGCTGTGAGAAGTTCAAGCCACACGGTAAGACCACATGAAGGGGAACCAAGGTGCTCTGGTCCACATAGTCCCAGCTGAGTTCCCAGCCAACAGCCCACATTGACCGCCAGCCATGTAAGTGAGCAGACTCAGATGTTCCAGCCCTTTCCAGGTACCAAATGACTGCAACCCCAGTGCCATCATGAGAAACAGAACTGCCCTACTGAGCCCAGTCACTCAGAACTGGGAGAGGAGATAACAAGGTCATTTAAATCAGTAAGATCTGGTGTGGTTTGTTAGGCAGTGATAGATAATGAAAACCACCACACTTCTTGGCTCCCGACAACTTACAAACCTCTAGCAATATGCCAGATTGGGGAAAGCATGTTCTTCACCTTTTTCATCTAGATCCTATTGACAGGAGCTGTAACTGGTTGCAAGGTCTGGAGACAGATTTGCTTAGCATAAGTAGACAGTTAATTTAGGAAGGCGAGGAGCAAAAGGAAGCCATGGGACCTAAGGTCATTCAGAACCTTCCTCCCTTGGATGTCAGCTAATGGGGAGGGAGCGAGTTTGGTCGATTTCCTAAGACGCTGTGATGGTTAGTAATAGGGTAATGTGGAATTATTCACATTATATCCCAACAGCCTTCACTGGAACCATCATCCCTCATCCCCTCCTTTAATGCCATTGTCATCCCCATTGCCAATGTTTGTGTCTTCAGTGTAGATACCAATGCCATCATCCTTATCCTTACTACCATCTTCACTGTCAAGACCCCGATCATCCTCACACTTCCTTTTCTTTCTTTTTTCTTTTCTTTCTTTCTTTCTTTTTTTTTTTTCTGTTCTGTCACCCAGGTTGGAGTGCAGTGGCACCATCATGGCTCACTCCAGCCTCAACCTCCTGGACTCGATTGATCCTTCTATGTCAGCCTCCCGAGTAGCTGAGACCACAGGCACACGCCACCACACCCCACTCATTTTTGTAATTTTTTTGTAGAGATGAGTTTCACCATGTTGCCTAGGCTGGCCTCAAATTCCCGGGCTCAAGAGAGCCGCCAGCTTCAGCCTCCCAAAGTGCTTAGAGAGATAGCCACTGCCCCCAGCCCCATCCTCACACATTCTATACGTAGATGGCCACCAATAATACCACCACCACCACCACCACTACCTTGACCTCCGTCCTCAGTCACAGTGGGCAGCTCTGGCCCACTGGAGAGCAGATCATCATAAAAAGCTATCACTGTAGCTGAACCAGAACATCTGCAATCCAGACCATCCCTCCCCAGAAGCAGTCCAGCGCTTCTCCAAGCTTGGAGGCTCCTGGCACCCAGAGCCCCTCCTTACCTGGCCAAGTGTCGTTGCCACAGCTGGGGGCAGCAGTTTTGGAGAGCGAGCTTAAGCATAGAGGACACTTGGCTGCCCATGGGGGGCTTGGTGATGAAGACAGGGGTGGCAAAGAGGAAGATAAAAAATGCCAGGCCCACACAGCCCACAGGGATGCTGTAGCCCAGCAGGAAACTGATGTTCTGCTGAATAAAAGCCACCACCAGCAGCGACAGCACAGCACCCAGGTTGATGCTCCAGTAAAACCAGTTGAAGAAGCGGCGGGTGGCGTCGCGGCCGAGATCCATCACCTGCCATTCAGGAAGGGTTGAGAGTGAGGGCCAAAGGGGTTCGGGGCACTCTCTGTACCCTACCCCTCCCTCATACAGAGACATTTCTTGGGGTCAGTGGGTGGTGGGCGTTCCGACACTTTCCTAGTCTCTGATCACTAAACAGATACTCAGTAAATATTTGCTGAATGAATGAATGAATCCTTCTCTTGGGAGTCACTTGCTAAAGATCAGGACATTTGGCCCAGCTGCTTTTGCATACCCATGACACACATTGCTTTTTTATTGTTGCAGAGGAACACATACAACAGATGTCTCGGATGCCACTTGTTCATTTCTGGTTGATTTATCCCTTTGTCTTTGACTGAGCAACCTACACTATTCATTACTTCTGTAATCAGAAAAAAGCCAATAAAGATCTCAGTTTTGTTGCACATTATTAAAAATGTTGTATGCATATTATTGGAAGAGCAGAAGTCTGAGTGAGAATTTCCTCTGCAATTCAGAGAGGCAAGCAGAGAAACCTATTGTGACTCATCCTTTCACCCAATTTTTGTCCCACTGATATGCGGCAGAGGTGGTCCCAGGCACAGCCCCAAGAGTGAGTTCTGGCCTGGTGAAAAAAGCATTTTTTTTTCAGGCCTCCCAGCAAGGGTAGATGGGCTGAAAATCTTTACCCAGGATTTGGATCAATCAGCAACAGCCAGGCCCCAGGCCCCTTCTGGTCTGTTGGCTCCAGTTAGCTGCACTGGCTGCTCCCAAATCTCCTAGACCCAGGTCCCAGATTCTGACTCAGCAGGTCTGGGACAGGACCTGGGTATCTGCATTTTTGAAAAAAGCAGTGAGGACTAGGGGCCGTTTCAATGGAGAGAATAAATGCTTCTCTACATTGCTAAACCAGTCACCCTTTTGATATCCCTGCAAATCTCAGGATCCGTTACTGCCTTTCACCTAGAGATTTAAATTTCCACTAGCTGGGGAGATTTTGTCAAACTCTACTTTCTGTAGTTGCACTGAGGAAAATATAAGTATTTATTTTTCCTTTTTCAAAAGTGAAATTATAGTCCACATGGATGCACTTAAAACCACATTCCATTGGAGATTCTGGGGGTCCTCTTGGCAATGGGGAGGGAGGGGCATGCCAGCTCCCTGATAATTCTCGCTCTAGACTTTCAAGTAGAAAATTGAATAGGTCCCATTAGAAGCAGCCACTTCCATTTATTAATTGGAAGTAAATGAATATGACTATTGTAACTCTAAGGGGGAAGACCAGGAATCCCATTCAGGATATAAATGAGTTCTTTTAGAATGAGCAGACACTTTGTCAAGAGTGATGGATGGCCCTTTCTGAAATCAGCAAGTGTGTGAAACACGCAGCTCCTGGGGTATAGCTATTGCCAGATGGTGCCAGTCCCACCCACCCCCACATCCCCCGTCTGACTGCCCCCCTGAATTCTGCAGCAGCTTCCTGCCTGTTGTGAAGTACCCGCTCTTGTTAACCCATACGCTGTCTACACTGCAGCCAGAGTCATTTTTGAAGACCTCAAATCCAGTGATGTGCATTCCTGCCTCAAACCATTTCGGTGTTTCTGCACTGTCCTAGGGATCAGGTCCCGACTTCATGAGGCAGCCTTGTGGCCTGCCTTTGCTCCACCCAAAGTTCATGCCCAGCCAAGGGGAGAATGTACAGGAGCTTCTATCACTATTGGTGCCATGGGAGGCTCTGCTCAGTGGCCTGGCCTCCAGAAGATCAATTCTGCCACAGGAGGTACTGGATGGGTGAGGCTCTCTGGAGGTCAACAGGGTCAAGGACACAGGTTAAGGGTACTGGGTTGGGGGTGCTAGTGGGATATCAACGAAATAAAAGGATTAAAGGAAGATGAGAGATTCCCATTGACAAATATTGGGGGTCTCTAAGTCTGAAGGAATGTCAACAACAAGTAAGAAATGGCCAGGGTTGGCCGGTTGCAGTGGCTCACGCCTGTAATCTCAGCACTTTGAGAGGCTGAGGCAGGTGGATCACCTGAGGTCAGGAGTCAAGACCAGCCTGGCCAACATGGCAAAACCACATCTCTACTAAAAAAATACCAAAATTAGCCAACGTGGTGGTGGGCATCTACAATCCCAGCTACTTGGGAGACTGAGGCAGGGAGAATTGCTTGAACCCGGGAGGAGAGGTTGCAGTGAGCTGAGATCGCACCACTGCACTCCAGCCTGGGCAACAGAGCGAGACTCCATCTCAAAAAAAAAGATAGAAAGAAAAAGAAATGGCCAGGGTTGTCTTGGGGGCACGAAGGCATCATCAAAGGATCCTAAACAAGCTGGACAAGTGACTCCTTGCCAAGGACACTGGAAACTGCTTAGGTGCTGAATTGTGGGTGCTAACTGGATGAAATGATCCTTTTGAAAAATGTCCCCTTTATGAGTATAATATATGCAATCAAAGAACATTTGAAAAACTGAGACAATTAAGAAGAAAGTGCAATGAGTCCAGTGGCCTGATCATACTACTGTGACAATGTTTCTCCCATTTCCTTTCATTGACATCTCGTCTTTCCACATGGCTGCAGTCCTATCTGTATGCAGTCCTGCATCTGGCTTTTGCTCATATACACCATATGTAGTTATTTTAATAATATTACATTTTAGTCTAAAGTATTGTCTGATATCACACTGGGAACAGCTATCAAAATATAGCCGTGTTGTTGGGCATTTACTCATTCATTTAGCAAATAATTATTAAATTTCTTCTACGTGCCATGCTCTGTCCAAGGGGGAATGGAGAAAGGCTCAGTGGTTGAGCTAAGGGAGAAGACCAGGCAGCCCATTCGGGATATAAATAAGTTCTTGCCCATGCGCCTTCAGCTAGTGATGGGCAGAGCTGGGATCTGAGCAGGTCGGCCTGACAACCTCCAGCACTGCTGGTAGGAAGAGGCTGGCTCGATCCTGCCCTGCCTGCACATCCCCATAACACACAGAGGAGGCTCATGGTGGGACCTGGAGTCCAGCTGCCCTTACTCGACTGCTTGACCCTCCATGTCACCTTGGACGAGTTAATTAATGCCATGAAACCTCTCAGTGTCTTTCTCTGTAAAATGGGTATAATACTTCCTACCTCCTGGGTGGTGAAGAGTATTAAATCAGTTAAACAGTGAAAGTGCTTAGCATAGGGCCTACAAGTAGCTCAAAGAAGACCAACCCTTCCGGCGTGGTGGCTCATGCCTGTAATCCCAGCACTTTGGGAGGCGGAGGCAGGTGGATCATCTGAGGTCAGGAGTTCGAGACCAATATGGTGAAACTCCATCTCTACTTAAAAAAAAAAAAATTAGCTGGGCCTGGTGGCAAGCCCCTGTAATCCCAGCTACTTTGGAGGCTAAGGAGGGAGAATCGCTTGAACCCGGGAGGCTGAGGTTGCAGTGAGCTGAGATCGCGCCATTGCACTGCAGCCTGGGCGACAGAGTGAAACCCCGTCTCAAAAAATAAAACCAACCAACAAACAAAAATAACCATGGTTATTCCCACTGCGGTTGCCATCGGTTCTGCAAGGGCTAGCACCCCTCTTCTTTCAAATCAGGAAACTAGGCGCAGGCAGGGGACGTGGTTTGTCCCAGGTCACGCTGGGGGTCAGCCCTCCTTCCCTCCACACCCGCCGGAATCGGCCGGGGCAGGCCTCCTGCCACTCACCTGGTCGGCACCGAAGGAGGTGAGGTTGCTCCGGACGGAGCTGGCGGCCAGGGCGATGAGCAGCAGCCCCGCGTAGAGGACGGGCGCGCAGTAGGGGCTGGGCGAGGCGCGCGGGCAGTCGGGCGAGGGGCAGGCGGGTCCCAGCGGCGAAGCGGGCATCTCTCCGCAGAAGGAGCTGCGGCCGTCGGGGAAGGCGGTGGCGGGCAGCAGGCCCGAGGCGGCCAGGTAGAGCAGCAGGCTGAGCGCGACCGCGCGGTAGCGGCCCAGGTACACGTCGGCCAGCCAGCCGCCCACGGGCGCCAACAGGTAGGAGGCGCCCAGGAATACCAGCGCGGCGCGTGACGCCTGCTCGCCCGCCCAGTTGAAGTTGGTGCTGTTTAGGTAGAGCACGAGGTTGGCAGTGATGCCGAAGAAGGCGGCGCGCTCCAGCATCTCCACTAGCAGCACCGCCGCGCCCGCCGCCCGCCGCCACCGTCGAGGGCCCTGCACGCCGCGAGGCAGCAGCGGCCGGCGCTCCCCGGGCACGCGGGGCTGCTCCCGGGTGCGCGGCGCGGGCATCCTGGCTCCGGGCTGGGCCCCCCTCGGCTCTCCTCTCCCCGCCTCAGAGCCCTGCACTCCTGCCCCCGGGCCTCGGCCCTCTCCCCCACCCAACTGGCTGGCCCTCCTTTCTCACCGCTTTGGCCCACCCTTCCCTCCTGTCCCCTCTCCCTTTCTTGCCCTACCCTTCCTGTTCCTCCGCTCACTACCCGGACTCTACTACCTCCTCCCTAATTTTCAACTCCCCTCTCCCTTCCCCTACCCCTAAGCCTTCCTCCCCGTGCCTCCCCTGCAGCTGTTTCTCCCTGACTCTCCCCTCTCCTCCCTCCACCTTGACCCTTCCTCCCTCTCCTCTTGTTCACACTGCGACCCTCCCTGCTCCACTTCGCTGCCCCTCCGCCTCCCTTTCCTCCTCCCCGTTTGTCGCCCCTTCCTGTTGTCCCCTCTCCTTATGACTCCCGGCCTGCCCTGGGGTGGGTTGGGGGCTTCTTCTGCCCCAGTTACCCTGCTGCCCCTGCTGTCTTCTCCACCTCCTCCCTGTTCCCCTCACCCCCACTGCCTCCACTCCCCTCCCAGTCTCCTGCAGCCCTCCCACCAGGCTCAGTTTGAGAAACTCTGGGCTCCCCTCGCTTCCCCTTTCAGTGGCCCTATCCGCAGTCGCCTGCCTGCATCACATGGCGCAACTGGGTGTTCAGGAGAAGTGAAAGCCTGGGTCACAGGGCTCCTGCCCTGTCAGCTTTCTAAAAACCTCCCTCCTCCTCTACCTCTGCCTGCTACCCCAGACCCCCTCTGCTGGCCTCCCTAGAGCCAGGAGGAATTTTTTCTTTCAGTTTCATTTCTCGCCAGGATCCCACTTTTGCTTTATCCTCTTCCAATCGAACTCCAAGGCGCCACGGGTAGAAGGAAGTGGAAAGGCTGCCTGCATCATTTGGTCACACTCAGTCACTTCACAGATGCAGAGACTGAGACCCAGTGGGGCTAGGGCAGGAAGGTGGAGAAAGACTGGTTCCTGGTGACTGAACTAGGGGTGAAGCCCTGCCCGGGCTCCTGAGTGGCGGGGAAATTCACAGTGCAATTCGGATTGCGCAGAGGCTGCTGTAAGGAAGGAAGTGGGGACACTTTCCACAAGCCTGCGGGCCATAGAGCACCACAAGTGAGTCGGGATTGAGAGGGACACTGACCTCAGACTAAATCAGAGTCAGCCTCAGCACTCCTAAGAACCAGCCCCACCCTGACCTAGGAGCCCAGGGGGATCTGGCCTCTGCTCTCCTCTGACCTCACCTCAGCCCCATGTTCACTCGAGTCCAGCCAGCTGGCCTCCCAGGTTTCCCTCCCATGCTAAGCTCCTCCCTGCCTCAGGACCTTTGTCTTTGCTGACCCCTCTGCCATAACTGCTCCCCTCCAGATCCTTGCATGGCTGGCTGCTTCTCTTTATTGAGGTTTCAGCAGATATGTCTCCTTTGTCGGGACCTTCCCTGATTTTCCCATCTAAGTAGTTGCCCACTGGATTCTCAGCATCCTCCATCACATTGTCTTGTTTTAATGTCTTCAGAGCACGTACTGCTTGTTCAGTTACCACCAGTAGAATAGGCCCTCCATCAGATCAGAGACGTTTTCTAACTTTTCACTGTTTTATTCTCAATGGCTGCCCAGTACTTGGCAAACAGTAGGTGCTCAATAAGTATTGGCTGAATCAATGAATAGAAAGAGTGTCCCAAGGCAAAATTCGTACAAATAATATCAGGAAGGCTAAAAGCTAAATAAACTGAGTCTCACAAAAGCTATAGATACCAGAAAAAAAAAAAAAAAGTGCTATAGGTACTAGCAAAAAAGTGCGGGTTTTTTTTGTTGTTGTTTGTTTGTTTTGAGACGAAGTCTTGCTCTGTTGCCCAGGCTGCAGTGCAGTGGCACAATCTTGGCTCACTGCAACCCCTGCTTCCCGAGTTCAAGCGATTCTCCTGCCTCAGCCTCCTGAGTAACTGGGATTACAAGTGCATGCCATCATGCCCGGCTAATTTTTGTATTTTCAGTAGAGATGGGATTTCACCACATTGGTCAGGCTGGTTTCTAATCCCTGACCTCGTGATCCACCCACTTTGGCCTCCCAAAGTCCTGGGATTACAGGCGTGAGCCACCGTAAGTTTTTAACATGTTAGAGAAGCCAGGCCGAGAGGATGGTGAGAAAACAGAGCTCTCCACCCCAGGTCTTCCTTCAGTTGCTGTGGTCAGGACCACGTGCTCTCCTGAGGTGGGCAGAGCCTGGAGGTGAGAAGAGGAGGCTTCAGTGGAGCTGCACCACCCCTCGACTTGGAGGAAGCTTAGGTCACCAGCTGTGACGGTATGGTGACGAAGTTCGGATCACATCAGATCCAGTTCCTTCCTCTCTTGGCAAGATCGCTAGGCTGGCAGATGAGCTCAGACTCAGCCCAGAGAGCTGAGTCTTACCCAGACAGCTGAGAGAGTGCTGGCCTGCTGCCAGTGATGTTCAGGGGGTGGTAGATGAAGGGAAAGGCTTCTAAAAGCAGTGTGGCCTGCAGAGAAAAACTCAGGAGAGGAAAGCAGCGGAGAAAAGAGGAGTACAGCATCTTTTTTTTTTTTTCTCTGAGACAGAGTCACGCTCTGTCAGCCAGCCTGAAGTGCAGTGGCATGATCTCAGCTCGCCGCAACCTCTGCCTCCCAGGCTCAAGCAGTTCTTCTGCCTCAGCCTCCTGAGTAGCTGAAATTACAGGCATGTGCCACCACACCTAGCTAATTTTTGTATTTTTTAGTAGATACGGGGTTTCACCATGTTGGCCATGCTGGTCTTGAATGCCTGACCTCAGATAATCATCCCGCTTCTGCCTCCCAAAGTGCTGGGATTACAGGGTGAGCTACTGCACCCTGCCCAGCGTCTTTCTTACTGCCCAGCCTCCATCTCCAAGGTACAAGGGGGCCAGGGCCTGGGCTAGTTCACTGGAGAAAGTCCCAGGGACATGTTTAGCTGGGGAGAAGGTAGGGGTGACTTGCCTCTTGCAG
The DNA here is from genome assembly GCF_003255815.1 of Theropithecus gelada. Classification (NCBI taxonomy): domain Eukaryota; kingdom Metazoa; phylum Chordata; class Mammalia; order Primates; family Cercopithecidae; genus Theropithecus; species Theropithecus gelada. The sequence goes on along the minus strand of NC_037682.1, from coordinate 13,294,321 downwards.
ATAGGGGAAGTAATGTTCCAAAAGTAGACATGACTGTCACCCATGGCACGAGTCACCACACTGATGATCAGTGGGAGGGAGCCGGAGAGCGGAATCTTAGAACTGAGGAGCCCCAGAGCTGGTGGGCCATGGCCGTGACCCACAGACCTATGTAGTTTGGCTCTGATAGTGTTTAGTCACGTGATGTTGAGTTTTTATTGTAGCCTTTGTTATTGTTTCTCTCTCTCTCTTTTTTTTTTTTTTTTTTTTTTTGAAATGGAGTCTCACTCTGTCACCCAGACTGGAGGCTGGAATGCAGTGGGGTGAGCTCGGCTCACTGCAACCTCCGCATCCTGGGTCCAGGTGATTCTCGTGCCTCAGACTCCCGAGTAGCTGGGACTACAGGTGCCTGCCACCACGCCCAGCTAATTTTTGTATTTTTAATAGAGACGGGGTTTCGCCATGGTGGCCAGGCTGGTCTCAAACTCCTGACCTCAAGTGATCCACCTACCTCGGCCTCCCAGAGTGCTGGGATTACAGTCATGAGCCACTGTGCCCAGCCATATTGTTTTTTAATTTAAAAACATTTTTGAAATTTTAGTTATCTCCTTAAAAATTCAGAAGTATTGGCCGGGCGTGGTGGTTTATGCCTGTAATTCCAGCACTTTGGGAGGCCGAGGCGGGTGGATCGCCTGAGGTCAGGAATTCGAGACCAGCCTGACCAACATGGAGAAACCCCATCTCTTCTAAAAATACAAAATTAGCCGAGCATGGTGGCGCATGTCTGCAATCCCAGCTACTCGGGAGGCTGAGGCAAGAGAATCGCTTGAACCCAGGAAGCGGAGGTTGCAGTGAGCTGAGATTGCGCCATTGCTCTCCAGCCTGGGCGACAAGAGCGAAACTCTATCTCAAAAAAAATAAAAAATAAAATAAAAATAAATCAAAAGTATTGGCATGAAGATCCAGACTTTTGGCTACTCCTGAAATTGCAGAGGGTCTGGCATCTCTGGGCCTGCATGCCCACCGCGAGCCAAGGGCAGCAACGCTGTCTGGTGTAGTGGCATGCTGAAGTGCCCCTGCAGATGCCTTGGTTGGAGGCTGGTGAAAATGAGCCTTTTTACCTGTACATCTAACACAGCTGTTGTTGAGTGTGAGAAGCACAGGTGAGCATTCTTAGATCACAGTGAGGATGTTAGGTGAAGTGGCTTCTCGAGTCTCCTAGATTCTCCTGATGGCACTCTGCCAGGGCAGGGTGAGCGACGTCGGATTTTAGGAAGTTCAAAAGTAGGACTTGACTAACCTCTGAGGCCCCCAGCTCTACCTTTTAAAACCCAGCACAATTACTTTATGTGGTTGAAAAAAATGAAGCAATGAAACCTTGATCCAACTTTCACTTTCCAGGTACCATGTCTTCGTAATGCCCTGGCACCATCCTGCTACACTGCCCACAGGTTTTATAGTCACAGGTGAGCATCAAATACACACAGCCTCATCAAGACTCTGCAAGGAGGACCGAGAGGTGGCCCCTGCATTTGAGGCAAAGTTATCCCCCAGATCTAGCCAAGGTCCGCCTCACACCTGCAGAACAATTTGGATTTGTCTTACACCTGGCCAACATACTCTCTACACCTATAAGGTGATTCTGGGCTTGACAATAGGTGGAAATTAAAAAATTGAGCCACCTGGATAAAAGCATAACAGCCACAGAATGAGGAGAGGTAAAGCAGAGGGAAGGACAGTGACAGTCTGGGGAATTTTCAGACTGCTATGCAGGCATTCATCCACAGCAGCTTCTTGTGCTGCAGTGGCCAATCTCAACATCCTGCTCATGCCAGGGTGGTCAGTCCCAGCATGCCCCAGTGTGTAGCAGGTGCACCAGGAATTGCAGGTAACCTACCACACATCGTTCCCATTTCCGATGGAGACACGTGGCTGCCCGTGGAATATCATTTACTTGTGGTGCAGCAGGACAAGGTTGAGAGCTGCTGTTTGGCTCCATGCCCATGACTACCAGGACAGCTAGGTGCCTTGAAAGGAGCTGGACAAAGCAGACACCTTTCCAAGCCTATGGGGCCAGAATAAATCAGCAGGACATTCCCAAGGCCACAGCTGAGGATGAGACATAGACTGTGGACTGGCCTGTGGAAGGCCATGGCCCCCAGTGGGGAGGATGACAGTAGAGGATGCATCCTCATATTGTCTTCCCTGTCCCTTAGCATCCGGGAGGAGTGAGGCCATCCACAGACTGAGATCTGGAGGGGGAGGTAACATTTTGCCGAAGATAGCTTTTTCTTCTTATATCGTTTTATTAAGTGTTCATTCTCACCAACCTTTTAGAAAACTGACTGTGGTCATGCCTGCGCCCTGTTGCAGATATCCCCAAGGGTCCTGCCCCAAAGTTCCACTGATGTTGCCTGGCAACCGTCTTTTGTATCCACCCATCTCTCTCTCATCCCCACAACACTGCCCTGTTTGGGCAACCAGAATTCCCTTCCTGGACCACTGCAGTAAGACCTTTCGATTCACGTTCAGCACTGAAGCCAGCGTGCTTGAAACCCTGCAAGGGCACCCTCCTGGTTCTGGATTTTCCGGGACAAAGTCTCAACATCTTTGTCCAACTTTGCAGGCCCTTCAGGATTAACCCCTTCCAGACCAACTCCCAATTTCATCTCTGACCGCTCTCTCTCCATGTCTCCTGCTCCCACCCTGCCTTCAGCCACAGTCAGCTTCCAGCTGCCTTTCATCTGGAACTTGGCACAAGTTGCTCCTCCAGCCTAGAACTTTCCATGACTCATGCATACTGATCCCTCAGGACTTAACCCAGATGTCACCTCTTCTGAGTAGTCTCCCCTGATTTCTCAAGGCTGGGATCCTGTGTTAGTCTGTTCTTGCATGGCTATAAAGAAATACCTGAGGCTGAATAATTACAAAGAAAAGAGGTGCTGGGCGTGGTGGCTCATGCCTGTGATCTCAGCATTTTGGGAAGCCGAAGCGGGTAGATCACAAGATCAGGAGTTCACAGCCAGCCTGGCCAACATAGTGAAACTCCATCTCTACTAAAAATACAAAAACTAGCCGGGTGTGGTGGCGGGCACCTGTAATCCCACCTACTCAGGAGGCTGAGGCAGGAGAATTGCTTGAACCTGGGAGGTGGAGGTAAGAGTGAGCCAAGATTGTGCTACTGTGCTCCAGCCTGGGAGACAGAGCAAGACTCTGTTTAAAAAAAAAGAAGAAGAGGAAGAAAAAGAAAAAGAGATTTAATTGGCTCATGGTTCTGCAGGCTGCACAAGAAGTATAGTGCCAGCATCTGCTTTTGGTGAGGCCTCAGGAAGCTTGTAATCAGGATGGAAGGCAAAGGAGGGGAGCCAGCATGTCACATGGCAAGAAAGAGAGCAAGAGAGATGGGGGGGGGGGCCCAGAGTCTTTCAAACAACCAGATCTCCCACAAACTAACAGGGCAAGAACTCCCTGTTACCATAAGGGATGGGGATGGTGATAAGCCATTCATAAAGATCTGCCACAATGGTCCAGTCACCTCCTGTCAGATCCACCTCCAAAACTGGGGATTACATTTCAGCATGAGATTAGGAGGGACAAACATCCAGACTGTCTCAGTTCTCCCTCATCATCCCTCGTGGCGACTCATGTCACACGGGCCTGCTTACTTCCCTGTTTCTCCCATTGGACTAGTGACTTTTTGAGGACAGGGCTCTTGTTTTCTTCCTCTCTGTTTCCTGGCACCATGCCTGGTACATAGAGGTCACATGGTCTCCAAGGGAATACTCTGGAGTTAGGTCACCAGAGGAAGGACCCTGGCTTGACCTCTTAAGAGCTGTGTGATCTTCAGCAATTACTTAACTTCTTCAGTTTCTTTATCTGAGAAATGGAGGAGAAAAATTATACTTAACTTAGAGGGGTTTTGTTGAGTATCAAAAAGAGATAACCCAGCATGGTGGCTGGCATAGAGTAAAGGCTCAAGAAATGTCTGTACCTGCCAGGCGTGGTGGCTCATGCCTATAATCCCAGAGCTTTGGGAGACCAGGGTGGGAGGATCGCTTGAGCCCAGGAGATTGAGATCAGCCTGGGCAATGTGGCAAAACTCCATCTCAGGCCTGGCATGGTGGCTCATGCCTGCAATCCCAGCACTTTGGGAGGCCAGGGAGGATCACCTGAGGTCAGGAGTTCGAGATCAGTCTGACCAATATGGTGAAACCCCATCTCCACTAAATACAAAAATTAGCTGGGAGTGGTGGCGTGCGCCTGTAATCCCAGCTATTCAGGAGGCTGAGACAGGAGAATCGCTTGAACTCAGGAGGCGGAGGTTGCAGTGAGCTGAGACGCGCCGCTGCACTCCAGCCTGGGCGACAGAACAAGACTCCATCTCAAAAAATAAGATAAAATAAAAAATCCATCTCTACAAAAAATTTAAAAATTAGCCGGGCAGGAGGCTGAGACGGGGGGATCGCTTGAGCCTGGGTGGTCAAGGCTACATTGAGCCATGATTGTGCCATTGCATTTCAGCCTGGGTGACAAAGCAAGACCCTGGAGGCAGAGAGAGAGAGAAGAAATAACTGCACCATTATTAATTAATAAATAAATTGAGAATGCTCACGATGTGCTGAGTGCTGTTCAAGGTGCTGAGGACACAAGTGAATGAAACAGACAAAAATCTCTGCCCTTGTGGCTATGGGAAAGAGAAAACAAGCAAATAAGTATAGGATAGAATAGATTTTTAATGTCACATGTAATAAAGGTGATCATGAAAAAGAGTTAGAGACAGGGATGACAGCAGTTGCTTTTCAGATAGAATATACTATAATGCTAATTTACTGGAAGTCAGGATTTCTCAACATCGACACCATTCGCACTCTGGACTAGATACTTCTTTGCTGTGGGGAGCTGTCCTGTGAACCGCAGGGTGTTCAACAGTGTTCCTGGCCTCTATTCACAGATGCCTGCTGCATTCCATCCCCCATAGTTGTGACAACCGAAAAATGTCTTAGACATTACCAAACATCCCCTGGGGGCAAAGTTATTCCTGTCTGAAAGCTGCTGCTGCAAATAAATGTCTGCTGAATGGTGCCTCTCCCACAAAAGTGTATGTCCACATCCTAATCCCTGAAACCTGTGAATATTACTTCGTAGGGTGAAATATTTGCTTAAAGATCTAGAAGAAGGGAGCTTATTCTTGATTATTGGGATGGACCCTAACAGCTATCAGAAATGCCCTATGAAGTGACACAAGAGGTTTGGGAAAAATTTAAAATATCAAGTGCCAGAACAAGAGAAAGGCAGAGTGAGATTGGACAGACCCTCACAGAAGAGAGGCCCCAAGCCAAGAGATGCCAAGGAACTCCCAGTGCCACCAGGAGGTAAAAGAGGCCAGGAACAGATTCTCCCCTAGCAACTCTTGAGGGAAGGCAGCCCTGTTAGCACCTTCATTTCAGACTTCCAGCCTCCAGAACTGTGAGGGAAGACATTTCTGATGTTTTAAACCACCGTGTTTGTCGTAATTTGTTACAGCAGCCTAGAAAACGAATATAGAAGGGATGCATCATCAATGCGGGTGGTTTCACCATCAAGAGCTGTCATCCAAGATTCCCACAGGGTGTGGGGGCACCAAGGGGAAACTTCCCTTTTGCCCTCTGAAGGTTCACTGAAAAATCTCGGAGAAGAGGCAGATAAATCGGAGAAAAGGCATACAGATGTATTTAATGTGTATACACGGAAGCCTACAGAGTGAAGACCCAAAGAGACGAGGAAACTTGTCCACTTTGATGCTTAGGTTCCACAAAGTATGGACAGCCGTGTAGGTACAGAATTGAACAAAAAGGGTAAGATCTAATGCTCTACTGACTGAGCTATCCAGGCTCCCTAAGGGTATGATCTAATGCTAACGGACTGAGTGGGGAAACCCAGCAAGGCCTGTCTGTCTAGATTCTTCTTGGCCTCTCTGTGCTGCATTCCTTCCTTCTGGGTGTACGACGGGGTTCTCTCTGCAATGGGAGTCTTACGACCTACATACAATCAAACAAGGCCTGTCTGGCTAGATTCTTCTAGGTATTCTGGGTTCTAGATTCTTCTTGGTATCCCGGGTTCTAGATTCTTCTTGGCCTCTCTGTGCTGCATTCCTTCCTTCTGGGTGTAGGACGGGGCTGTCTCTGGAATGGGAGTCTTACGACCTACATACAGTCAAACAAAGCCAAACCAAGATAATTTCTTGATGGCCAGGTTTTATACAGAAAGGTGGAGGGAAACTTAGAGTACAGTAATATAATTAGGCTTCATGGATGACTTTGGGGGAAAAGGGTTCTGTTTCTATGATCTGCCTTGGGGAAGAGGGATTGCAGTTTCTATGGCGAATCTTAGGGGAGAATGGGACTGAGAGACAGGAGGGCAGAAGGTTAGAGAAAAGCAGTTGCTTCTGAGGCTACTGTGGAGAACTTTATTTGGGGTATCGTTTTCTAAGCCCCAACAGGGAATTTAGGAAAGAGCCATTGATATGGATGTATTCTATGTGCAGATCACATGAAGCTAGAAGCGTTAGTCCATTTGGACAATGGATTCTGGACCACTGACAGGGGAGCTTTATATGAATGAAGTGGACAGATCTGAATTACCAGGTCCCCCTCTTGGGAACCCAAGACCCAACTGGAAAGGGCCAGAACGATGTGGCTTAGCAGCATCAAGACAAAAAAATAGCCTTGGGATTTTTTCAACAACAGTAAGTTCAGGAAGTGTCAACCTTTAGGCCACCCTAGGCTACAGCATGATAGTGGTTGTCAAGGTAATGTGACTATAGGTGACTTTTTTTCTTTTCCGAATTTTCCAGAGTTCCTCTAATGTAGTTCGGAGGCCTTGATTGTTATATAAAGGTTAAATTTGGTATCAGGGACCTCACTCTGCTAGACCCCAGGCTGATTAGTTCCTTCCCAGACTGTTGGGTTCAGTGGACACCACACTTCAATGGAAACTGATCAGGCACCTTGGAATCCTATACATAAGGGGGAACCGACAGCTGGGCTGCCCCTTGAAGAGAGCATACGTGTCTCAGGTAATGCTTAGGAGAAGAACTAGGTCGGATGTTCAAGATGCTAAGTTTCAGCTCTGAGCACCATAGTTCTTCTTGCCCTTCTCAAAATGAGGTTCGTGAACCCCTAAGGATCCCTGAAACCCTTTCAGTGGTCCATGAGTTCAAAATTATTTGCATATAAACTTAAAGATACAATTTGCCTTTTTCACTGACATTATTTGCCTGGAGCAAAAGCAATGATGAGTAAAACCACTTGTGCCTTCCCATGAATCAAAGCCTTGGCACCAGGCTGGGCGCGGTGGCTCATGCCTGTAATCCCAACACTTTGGGAGGCTGTGGCAGGCGGATCACTTGAGGCCAGGAGTTCAAGATCAGTCTGGCCAACATGGCTAAACCCTAAAAATACAAAAATTAGCCAGGCATGGTGGCACGTGCCTGCAGTCCCAGCTTCTCAGAAGACTGAGGCAGGAGAATCATTAAAACCTGGGAGGTGGAGGTTTCAGTGAGCCAAGATCACGCCACTGCACTCCAGATTGGGCTACAGAGTGACACTTTGCCAAAAAAAAAAAAAAAAAAAGCAGTGGCATCAAGCTGCAGTAGTAGGTGTTGGATTTTTTCATCCTCATGCATCCAGAGGATGCGTTCTTTTACTTAAGAATGTCCTCAATGAAGCAGTTAAAATTATTAATATTATTAAAGCACAATCTTTATTCTATGTGACAAATGAGAAGTAAGCAAAAATCATGCCTGCTGAATACTACAGTATGAAGGTTGCTCTGGGAAAAAAAAAAAAGCACTTGTGCTATTTTTGGATTTGCCAGTTGAACTAGAATATTTCCCCCCTGGAACACCATTTTTACTTGAAACTATGGTTATTCAGACTTAAAAGTTTGACTGACAATTGTTTGAAAATGAACACAGTGAGCCTGTCACTTGAAAGACAATGACAGTATTTGTTGCCAGTGATGAAATCAGATCTTTTAAGTAAAAATTCAAATGTTAGAAAACCCATGTCATGATCTTGACATCTTTCCAATACTCAAAGTTTTCTGATGGGACCAGAGATGATATCGATGAATGTGATTTTCGATACTGTGTAAGGGAATATTTCAACATGTTATTACAAAATCATGCCTGGATAAGAGATCCATTCAAAGTACAAGATAGAACTATGCACTTTAAAAATGGACTGTAGAACAGTATATTCTACAATGACTGAGGCATGTTATTACAAAATCATACATGGATAAGAAATCCATTCAAAGAACAAGATAGAGCAATAGACTTTAAAAATATATGAAAGGTCATTGATATGATTTCAGATTTCATATTGGAGCTAACCTTTAAAAACTATCACTTGTGAACTTTTCTTGTAGTATCAGAGAAGAATATCTACAATTATTTTTAAAAGCTTATTAAAATGCTCCTCCTTTTATCTACTCCATATTATGATATCAGATTTTTTCCCATATACTTCAACCTAAATAACGTATCTCCACAAATTAAATGAAGAAGCAGATATGAAAATCCAGGTGGGTTCCACAAAGCTGGATGTTCAAGACATTTTCAAAAATATAAAATAATCATATCCCAATAATTTTTTTTTTTGAGACGGAGTCTCGTTCTGTCATGCAGGCTAGAATGGTTGACATCTGGCTCCATCTTGGCTCACTGCAACCTCCACAGCCTGGGTTCAAGCCTTTCTCCTGCCTCAGCCTCCCGAGTAGGTGGGATTATAGGCACCCACCACCACACCTGGCTAATTTTTGTATTTTTAGTAGGGACAGGGTTTCACTATGTTGGTCAGGCTGGTCTTGAACTCCTGACCTCAGGTGATCTGTTCCCCTCGACCTTCCAAAGTGCTGGGATTACAAGAGTGAGTCACCATGCCTGGCCCCCAATACTTTTGTGGGGCTTGAGATATATAGTAATTTTTCACAGAAAGTGTTATTTATATTGACATGTAATGAGTTTGTTGTTTATATTTTAAAATGTATTAAATTGTATTTAAAAATATTTTAAATATCTTAGTTTATTGTTTAAACATTTTTTATTTTTAATTTTTGTGGGTACATAGTAGGCATGTGTATGTATATATATATATGTTTATGGAGTACATTAGATTTTTTTTTGAGACAGTCTCACTGTCACCCAGGCTGGAGTGCAGTGGCACTATCTCAGCTCACTGCAACCTCCGCCTCCCAGGTTCAAGTGATTCTTCTGCCTCAGCCTCCAACGTAGCTGGAATTATAGGTGTGCACTACCACACCTGGCTAATTTTTTTGTGTTTTTAGTAGAGATGGTTATGTTGGTCAGGCTTCTCTCGAACCCCTGAGCTCGGGCAATCCACCGGCCTCGGCCTCCCAAAGTGCTGGGATGACAGGTGTGAGCCCCCACGCCCGGCCCCATATTTCTCTTTTAACTCACATCTATGGCCTTGAGAAAGCTCCTTCTGATAGAATTGGAAAACTTCAGACCTGGTTCACAAATGGGGTGGCACAAGAGGTTGTTACTAACCAGAAATGGACAGAAGCTATAGTCTCACTCAGAGGTGGCTCTGAAGGACAATGGTAAAGGGAAATATTGGCAGTGGGCAGAGATGGGATAGTAACTTTGTTCATTCACTGTACATGGAAACGAGTAGAGATATGGATATCCATGGACTCCTGGGCAGAGGCCTGGAAGGAAAAAGACTGGAAAATCCGAGGCAAGGATATCTGGGGTAGAGGCATGTGGATGGACACGATGTATGTTAACGCCCAGTAGAGAAGCTCTACCACAGGGAGGCCTATGACTCTCGAGAGGACATTAGCCAGTTTCTCTCCATTTGCCACATCAGTGCTGGTGCAATGGGTGGTGGGAATGGAGACCACATATGGGCAGACAGTTACAAGAACCATTTCAGAAGTCTGAGATGGAGTACTAGTTGTCCATAGTGTGGTCAACCCAATGAGACATCCTTTTATTGACTTTCCTTCTTTTTTTTTTTTTTTTTTTT